>NW_008668633.1:63971-90775 GCF_000695815.1 Acanthisitta chloris
TTATGTGGAAGAAGACAAGACTTCTTGTGGGAAAGGCTTGGTTTTGCTGAGAAAGAGTTTCTGGAATTTTTGTTGGCCCTCACACCTTGCCATCACCACACCTTAATGGCTCTGCCCAGTTTCACCTGGGACCCCTGGCCACATCTGCCCATGAATTTAGGCGCTTCATTTAAAGCTCAGGCTTAGGGTGCCAGTCCTTGTATCACATTGTAGCTGTTGTTGATCCTAGGTTTGGTCCTGGATTATTACTTGGGCTTCCTGAACGGCCTGATGATCACTAGACTGTTGATAGGATATGTTGCTATCACCATCCTACTCTGCTTGCCCAGCTCTGGTGCTGTGGTGCTGAACCCTGTTGGTGGGCTTACTGCCCAGCCTGCATTGTGGCCACTGCTAGCTCCTGGCTCACCATCACTTTAGGGGCAACCCTCTGACAGTTGTGCAGTCAGAATAAAGAAAATTTAATGCTTTATTCAGTAGGATTTAATATGGCTTTGTAAGAAGGATGAGTTTGTCTACTGAGATAGGGAGGGGATAAACAGGTGGTGGTCATGCGAGTGGAGATGCTAATCAGAAGCAAGCCACTGTTTCTGATTTACTGAGTAACAAGACATTCGTTATGTCAAGCACATGAGGCTGAGCTTTATTTCTTGTGGCCTTCTGTAAAGGTTGGCCTGACAGGTTTTCACATCCTCATTTCCCTCCTGATACTCCTTCCCTTCTGGCACAGGAGAGCAGGGACGCTGCCGGGCTCTGCCACTGCCTGTCTGCTGATCTACTTGCTGCTGGGTTCTGCCACTGCCTGTCTGCTGATCTACTGAAAGGTGATGAGAGACAGAGGCTGCCAGCTCTGTGACTTGAGCCAAATCCAATTTATTGAGTTTTGGTGCTGCATTCCTTGCTGTTGCAATTTAAAAGGGTGCTGTTGATTTAGCAGTAAATTTAGGTTTTTGGCCTCTGAAAATCACCATTCCAGTACAGGTAAAAGAAGTGAAGCTGAGGGTACAGCAGTTTGGTCTGTAGCACAATCACTAGTCTTTGGAAACAAAACAATCGCTACAACTTTCAGTTCTTACAATGTTTTCAATAAAATATCTATGCTGTGCCTCTTTAATATTACTATGTTATATCAATAGATAAATGGAAATGAATATATTCAGTATCTTCTGGGATTCATGTGCTTTTTTCCTTAATTGAGCTGTATGATTTTGCCCTGGATTCTGGAGGGGGTTTTACTGGACTTGCAGGATGTGAAAGACCAGTAACTGTGGTTGTGTGAGATGTGTTCTGTCTTCATGAGAAGCAGATGATGCATCTGAAGGAGACAAGCCCAAGAAACAGTTCTGTTACCAAGGGTTGGATTACCACAAACTCTCTTGCTACAGGAGGTTTTAATTCATTCTGACAGTGAAGACTGATGCTTTCAAAAGAATCTCTGGGCTTAATGACCTCCCTGAGGAGACAGGAGATAATTCAGGATTGATCTGCAAATTTTTGGAACTGAGGGGGCTAGATTATCCCAGAGCAACAAGGTTTGGATTAGTTTTGCTGTCCTGTGTAAATCCTAAGAGATGTGGTACTGCCAGTCATTCTCATCAAGAAGAACAGCAGTTGTTTCAAAATAATTAGATGCCTTCTATTGACACACATTTAAACCTTGATGTCATTGTCTTCTCTCGTTGCCTTTGGATCCTAATGCCCATCATCCAGGACAGATCATTTTTTAAAACCATCAAACAAAAAAAACCCTTCTAAAATAAGGTACATAATACAATCCTTAACTAAGAAAGAAATCTTGTTGACACTGGACATTTCAGGGAGTTGATGCTAAGCTGAGGTGATAGAGGAAGGTCCCTATTTTTTTGGCTAGAAGTGGCATAGGTTGTCCTTGATGTATGGTCCTGCAGTCAGGGTGTTGCTGAGCAGCCAGGGATGCTGCTCTGATGTCTTCAGTGCAGCAGCAAGAACGGGAACATGAAGTGGACAAGCATCCCTTCTTATCTTAGGCTGTGGAAGCTCACTGCAGACCTGACCACTGAAGCACTTGTGTTGATGCAGTGTGTGTGTGTGTGTGGGGGAGGGGAATCAGAGAAGGCTTATTTGTTAAGATTTCAGACACTTTAAAGTTGTGAGCAGATGAGATCAGGAAAAACTGTTAGGCTTTCATAACTTACAGAATAGAATTATTTAGGCCATTTGCTAGGAAAGAGGTTTAGATCTTACACTGCCTGGCAAGTTAAAAGGTCTTTGTATCTGAGAGAGACATAAGATCCTGAGGAGACAGACGAGTTATGCTAATCCTGTGGTGAAGGGCAAGGGACATTTCCTTAATAAAGACTAAAATTTTTTTTAGTTACGTTTCAGTCGTGTATTATCAGGAGAACTTAGAAGGATATTGTTGAATTAACCACATACTTGGTTCTTTGTATTAAACATTGAAAAAAAATTCAATCTTTCATTTTTCCTTTATAGTGTTTTATGGAATAGTAGTGTGAAAAAATGTTGTGACTATAACAGGGCCTTATAATTATCTGCAAAAGCTGGTGGGGAACAGGAAAGCTTAAAATCTGAGTGAGGCTCAGAATTACCTGGGAGAACTTGGTTCACAGTTGTTCCCATCACTGGTGCTCAACTTCCAGCCTTCCTACTGGCAACTGGGAATATTTTAACTCTCATTTACTCTGTAAAGTGTGATTCATTCAGAACTAAACTTTCAACAGTATTTTACAGCCTAATTAAAAGAGATGAGGATTTAAAGACGCAGTATGGGAATGCCAAAATGGGGCATTTGTTCAGAAGCAACCCATGTCCTCTGTGAAAATACAGCATTCAAACTTCACAGTGCCTATATCCCATTCTCACATTTAGACATGAGGAGGAAGTTCTGATCACTTCAGAAAAGCTTTCAAGTCTAGGACATGAGGTTGTACTCTGTCAAGACATACCAATAAACAGGAGGGACTACACCTTCTGACTGCTGAAGCCAGGTCGCCTGGCCTGTTCTCCAGCTGTTACTAATTCCTTCAGACAGCAGCAACTTGTTCTGGGGAAGTTCCTTATACCTTGCAGTAAGCAAAAGTACTGTCTCCTAGGGATTACTGGTGTCTTCCCCCAGCAGCATGATGTGACAAAGTAGGGGAAGAAACTTCAGGACGTGAGTGGAACTTGGGGGTTCAAAGGTGGCTTTAATCCAAACCTTCATGCTGTTACATATCACTTGCCTACAGCTGCCATGATTAGATGCTAAAAATGAAGTTTGACCTGCAGCAAGTTGACCTGCAGCAAGTTATCTGATAGCTTGTCTTTGAGCGGGATTATTTTAATAATCCACTGAGAACAGCAGCTGCTACTGCTGAGAAAATGTTGCATGGACTGTAACATTTCTTGAAAGAAAACCTGATGTCTCCCAGATTTTAAAGATATTAATTCAACTAACAACAAAATCTTAATTCCATGTGTAGTATGATCCCTTTTGTCCCATAACTAGGTTTTGAGAGTACCAGTCAGAAGAGTTTCCAACAGCCACACTTTGCTTGCTACTACTTGAACTTGCCAGAAACTTTAAAATTCATAACTAGTTTGTTAGTGTTTTTCCCTAGCCCTGCTACTTACTGTGCCTGAGTAGTTTCCTTTTAAGTGCCTGAACTCTGTGAATAGTATGGACTCTGTTGTCATCCCTCCAAAAATAGGAATTCTTCTATAATTACTATTCATGGAATTGCAGAGGTCTGCATTTCTGGAATGTATGAAAATAAACATGAAAAACAGTGGAAAACAATGCAAGGGATCCAAGTGGCACAGGGCAGGGAATTCTTGCTGTGTCAGCTATTATTCTGTTTCCCTCAGAAGATGTGAGATCTGACATACCCTCTGATAGTGAACTAAAGTTGCTGCTTTTTTTCTTTATTCTCAGGCTATGCTGCAATAAAGGATGAAAAAATGGAAAAACAAATCAAAATCATAATTTTGTCCCTGTTATTTCGAGTCAGAAGGAGTAGATCTATTGCCCTTCATAGCCATGCTGTAGGTAGAATGATTTCTCAAATTTTATGGGCTAAATTGCTAATTGAGTCACAGCAGTGTTTAATGAATTTGGAGGACAATGTGTCAGGGGAGCCATAGAAGACCCAAGCTCTGCCCAGGACTTCCTAAGGCTTTTATGGATGCTATGCATCTGGCAATAGCAGTACAAGTTTCTTCTGCCCCTCTGAGGATTGACTCATGTCAGAACTGCTGCCCCAACACAAAGCAGCAGACTGATACTGAAACACATCTGTATTTTCAGTAGTTACTGTGGTTCATGATCTGTTGGTTCTGTTAACATCCCTTTTTTGTGCAGACTGAGATGTTGTGGCTTGCGTGGTGGCCAGTGGGGGCATGGTCACCTGTCCAATGCATCATTCCTATGAAGGGGAAGAGCAGATATCAGTATCTTAATTTGCTAGAGTGATGTTCCCCAGGTGCTCCTCTGCTAGGGTCCAGGCTTTTGCAGGGCACAGAAACTCCTGAGTAGCTGTTCCACTGTCCAGAGGCAGAAAAAGTTTTTTAATTCCACACTTTCAGCAGCTGAAGACACCTTTATGACACATGGGATGGATAATGCTATTTTCCAGGCTGTGTGTCAGGGCTTCTCTCTCTATTCTACGAGAGAAAGTGTAGTAACCACAATGAATATACAGTGGTAAATACATGGTTCTATATGCTGTAGTTCAGCACAGTAACACTCAAGCAGATAGCCAAAGTATTAAGTGTCCTTCTGCTTGTGTTGTTTTGTGCATGTTGGTGTTAGTGCTTTGGGGGCAAGGAGTGCTGCTTTGCTCTTCAGAACTAATAGCAGCATGGCTTATGATTTAATTTTCTTGATTTTCTACCTTAATTCACAGATTCTGGTTTCTGAATTATCCATGGAAAAAATTGCAGAAAGGGCCTCTTTTCTTGAAATAAGTTTGGCCCTCATGATATGCACTAAATTATTCAGAAGCTGCAGGGAAATCTAATGGCATCTACAGTGACTAGTGTTTTTTCCTTTTAATTAAAATACTATGGGAAGAGGGAGGCATATTATTAGCTGCTTGGGACTTCATGAGGGGTATCTGCATATTCTTTTTCTCATTAACTTGTGGATTACATAAATTGGGAATGTCGCAAAGTACTCACAGAACTTGGTGTTCCTTCTCTCACTTCCCTGCTTTTGAAGACAAGCTGCTGTGTGTCTGTCATATTAAAACATGCCTCCTGGTAATAGCCTGGGTGCTGTGAGCTCTTTAAGGGTACCTGAATATTGTCGTGGAGGATTTGAAATACCTCTTTTGAGGATCTTTGGAGCTCCCTTCTTCATTACTGTCAGCAGTGAGGGGGAACTGGTTTGAAAAACTACCCCAAGCAAACGTAAGACAAGGTAGGAGGAGCAGCAGGAAAGAAACAAAACATTAAAGTTGCATTTTATGTTAATCTACATTATGGTATCTTGTTGTGGTTTTATCACATAAGGTAACATTTAATCTGTGGGAAAAATCACAGAACTAGTTTTCACACAAGGGCTTTTTGTCTGTACTGAAATGTGTGTGTCTGTAAGGTGGTGAGTCCTACTCTATGAAAATAAACACATTCCTTAGATGGGTCTGTAAGTTGTACTTGGACTAAGTGAGCTGCACCATCTCTGAGGAATATTTTCTCTAACCCTGATGTCTCCTGGCAGTAACCCATGCAATCCATACAGGTCAATATTCAACAATTCATTTTCCTGAGTTGTGACAAGCACCTACCTATTCAACAGTGTCAGCCTTGACAATTTGCATAAGGTCTTACTGCAGATGGCAAAACAGGTCTGACACTTATCTATGTGGAGTTTGTGGAGTAGCAGAGACTGTGTCATGGTTTAACCCCAGCCAACCACTGAACACCACACCACAGCTTGCTCACTCCCCCACCAGCAGGATGGGGGAGAGAATCAGAAGGGTAAAAGCCAGAAAAACTCATGGGTTGAGATAAAGACAGTTTAACAGAGAAAGCAAAAGCTGCATACACAAGCAAAGCAAAACAAGGAATTAATTTACTGCTTCCCACATACAGGAGGTGTTTAGCCATCTAACAGTTCCTTGGGAAGACAAACGCCATCACTCCTAATGTCCCCCCTTCCTCCTTCTTCCTCACACTTTATATACTGAGCATGATGTCATATAGTGTGGAATATCCCTTTGGTCAGTTTGGGTCACCTGTCCCAGCTGTGTCTCCTCCCAAGTTTCCATGCACCCCCAACTTCCTTGCTGGTATGGCAGTACAGAAAGCAGCAAAGGCCTTGACTCTCTGTAAGTTCTGCTCAGCAATAACAAAAACATTTCTATATTATCAGCCCTGTGTTCAGCACAAACCCAAGACATAGCCCCATACTAGCACTGGGAGGAAAGTTAACTCCACTTCAGCCCAAACCAGCACAGACTGTCACATAATTATGTTAGGAGTGGCCGTTCCTGTTGTTTAGTAGTTATAAGGAGATGATAATTTTTTTTGTGGGCTCACTGTAGTGAGATTCTTTTGCAAGGATTCTCAAAGGCCACAATATGCCTGAATCTAGTTGCAACAGATGGGAACAGAGATCAATATTCCTCTTTCTCCTACATGGCAATGACTAAGAGAATACATTGGGAATCATCGCATGGAATTAACCATGCAGTCCATTTGCTCTGGTGTCCATATTCAACAGTAATGGACAGTACCAGGTGCTTCAGATTAACATGTAAGGAAAAATAATGCCCTCCCCTTTGGCATCTAATTACTGAGAAATTGAGGTTTATGTCCTTCCCACTTTTGTTATTTTTGTTGTGTCATTAATGGAATTGAACAGCAGAGTAACATGTAAGACTGTGACATATATGCTTAAAAATCTCCTTTTGCCTTGAAATGGTACAAAGCATGTGTCTGAGTTATGTCTGTTCCAGTGGATTTTAATATTTCTCACAGATATTCTCTGGACAATGTAATCTTTCTGTTTACACAATCTAGATGAAACACAAGAGGAGTACAAGCTTCCGCCCATTATCGCCTATCATTATGCCACAAATCAGGGAAGGCCAAATTTAAATGCAAATTTTGTTTTTTAAAATGATTGCCTATCTGAAATGTGCTGAGTAGTGCTGCCTGCATTCTGAGTGTTCAGAATGTGCTAGGTTTGGTAAAAGACTATAATTTTCTGTTGTAATAATACAGCTGTTGGGCATTATGTGGTAGCCAAATTCGTATCAGTTGTCCCAAGCATTAGAAACAATTCTACTCAACCCTAAAGACAGAGAGGAGTAAGAAGGTAATTGATGGATGATCATATAGCAGACTGTTTTGGAATGCCACCAAGATAATGTCAAAAATGTGAAGCCAGATCTGACTCCATAGTCCAAGTTCTTAATTGTCAGGAGAAGACAGCAGAAGAAAGAGCTGATAATTGATTCAGTGAGGATGGCAGATCACCAATGATTTGAAGATAAGAAAATAAAATAGTGGGAAAATGCAGGGAATGGTCTTCGTGACAGTAGTTCTGGATACCATACAACAATGGAAACAGGAAAAAAAGTCCTATATCCAAAAAAATACCAAACTAGAAAAAACATTGAAAATACAATTTTCAGGAAGATAGTGCTGAAATGATGTTCTTTGTAATTCACTTCTGCAGAATTCATTGAAGTTAGTGGGATTACACACCTATGCTAAGAAAATGGTTAAATACTTTCATGCCTTACTGTATTTGTGATATGGATAGAAATTACACAGCTTGAAAATTCCAAAGGACTAATGAAAGCAAAAGAATAAGTGGAATGAGATTGTGGTGAGCAGCAGAGAAGGCAGAGCTGAAACCTGCCATATTAAAAGAGGAAAGCAATGAAGTGGGTAGGCTGCTTCATTAGAATTAGGGGAAAAAATAATCTTACACAGCATCCTGTACGTTAATTAGCAGTAATGAAAATAATTGTTCCCTCCAGCTTGAAACTGTGTCTAATTGCAATTAAGTGCTCATTACAAGCTAACATAATTAGACCTTCACTGTGTTTCATAAATACATGGCTTAAGTTATGCAGGGAGGGAGGAAGTGTCCTTTGTAGTGCTTTCCTGTCTGTCTTCTTTTCCCTCTACTTCCACAGCTGTTTCTTAGCCTTCTTTCTTAGATGATCCCACTCTGTGTGCTAGAACTGATTATTGAGGCAATTTCTTGCCAAGCCTCAGATACAGTAATGCTGGCTTTGTCCCTTGTGTCAGGCAGGTTCGGTAAGATCCAGCTTTGCAGAGGATTTCAGGAACTACAGCCTCACTGAAGTTGTGCTTTTATGCTTCTGATCCCCAATAGAGATCCCAAATGCATAGTTTAAGTTACAAGCTTTTGAAAAATGAGGGAAGAAGGCAGCAAAAAAAAAGGAGGGACCCCCCCCCCAAACAAACAACAAACCCTGCTTTTCTAAAAATACAGTTTTCTTATAATAAAACAACTGGTACTTCTTTGACTGATGTCTGCTACTGTGTCTGCAGTGGATTTGTGTTGTTTTGTTTGTTTCCCTACTGAGATATGGAGGATAGAAACACATTATGCATTTCATTAGTTTTGGATGGGAGTTGCAATATTCTTTATTTCTATATAAGGATAAAATATCATTCACTCATTCTTTGTCCGTTCTTCATCCTAATTTAGATGCATGTAGTGTATGAAAATAGTTCCATTTAGGCTTATCCATTTTTTCTCCCTCTTTCACCTTTATTTTCATTGGGTCATGAAACGAAAAATACAGACTTTATACTAGGAAACAGTCACTAACTGCTGCTCTGATGGTTACCTGGCAGCTGGAGTATCTATCAGCTCACAGGTGAGGTGGGATGTCACCTGTACCTTCACATGGTCTGTTCTGGTCATTAGCTCTGGAAGATCTGGAGATGGCAGAGAGATTTGGAGGTAGTTATGGCCAAGCAAAGAGTGCAGTCATGCCTGCCTAAGGAGAAGGGATGGTGAATGAAGAGCTAATTAAGCATGAAAATGGCAATGGAAAATACAAACAGTGGGAGAGGGGAATGGCTGAAGACGAAAAGGCCATTCAGCAAAGTGAGCAAATAAGCAAAGAAAGGAAATGCTGCAGGCAGCAAAATAAGGAAAAGTGAGCCTGGTTAGTAAGTGGCAGGAAGTTGCAGGGATTCAAGTTCACCAGGGCTTGTCCTTCCCCTGCACTTAGCTATCTGAAACCTTAATGACTGATTTTATCAAAACAGAGATTTTGCACCTTGGGTTCTGGCCCCTTTTCAGTGTGGGCAATTCTGTTCTGGTAGTTGTCCTAGTATTGTGCTGATGTTTGATTTTCTAATAGCTTTATTACTTTGCTTCACCTCCTGTCCTGTTATCTTGTGTAGTGGTGCTGTGGACTCTTGAAATACTGTTGCATGTTGAGGTGAAGTGGCTTCTGCCACCTTAAAGTACTTGTGGCTGTTCTCTGGGAAAAATACAGGTCAGTGCTATCTGATAAGGCTTTACCATTTTGTAAAGCCTTTCAACCTGAAATAGAAGTGATTGTGTTACAGAGTAATGATAAAGTAAGGACTGAAACTGTGATCTATTAGGTTTTGCTCCCCTGATTTGGGAAACAGTGTAATTTCATGGCTAAGCTTTAAGATGAAAGGAGAGAACATCCTTTACAGACTTCTTAAACAGCATACCCTGAAATGAAAAGACATAAAGCCATTCAGGTTAAAGGGGGCCTCAGGAGTTCTTTAGTCCAAACTCCAGCTCAAGACAAGGTCAGCTGGTCAGAGAAGTCAGGCTACTCAGGACATTATCCATTTGAACCTTAAAAATGTCCAGTGATGGAGCCTGCATGTCCCTGGCAACCTCTGTCACTGATTAACTGTCCCAGAGCAAAAATGTTTTTACTTGTATCCAGGTGTAAACCTTCCTGTTTCAATTCATGCCTATTGCCCCTCAGCCTCCCACAATGCTGTGAAGGGCTTGGCTCTGCGTTCTTTGTAACATCGTCAGAGGTAGTGTCAGGCTGCTATTCCTTTCTCCAAACCCAGCTCTTCAGCTGAACAAGCCCAGCTCCAGCAGCCTCTCCTCACAGTGTAAGTGCTCCAGACACCAATCACACAGTGACTCTACACTGATCTTGTTCCAGTGGTGCCAAGGTTGTATTGGAGGCCCCAAAATCAGATGCCATCATCTAAATGTGCTGTAATAATCACTGAGAATCACTGCCCTTGATGCACTGTCTGTGCTGCTGGTAATGCAACCCAGAATGACCTTGGCCTTCATTGCTGCTGGGGCCCCTTGCTGATGCACAGCCAGGTCAGTGTTGCCAAGACTTGATGTTCCTTCTCCACAGAGCAGCAGGCTCTTCTCTGATGAGGGGTTCCTCTTTCCCAGATGCAGGACTTGGCATTGATCCCTGCTGAATTTCACAGTGTTCCTCTCCGTCCAGTCTTCCAGACTCTCACTCTGAATGGCAGCCCTGCCCTTGAGTGTATCAACTGCTCCCCCTGACACCACCACCAATTTGTGCATCTTGATGAGAGTGGCCTCCATGGCCTCCTTCCTCCAGGTCATAGATGAAGATGTGAAGAAGGATAGATCCCAGGATAGACCTCAAGAATATTCTCCTTGATACCTCCAGGCAGACTTTACCCATGAATCTCTGCACACTGAGCCTGTCCACTGCACCGGTTTTCAATCCATGTAGTTGCCTCTGCATCCAATGTAATGTACAAACTTGAATATGTGACTGTTTTGGGGGACAGTGTAAAGAGCTGAAGTTGAGGTAAATGACATGCATTCCTCTCCCCTTGTCCCCAAATTACTCATTTTCACTGAGAAGGGGATCAGGTTGTTCACACATAACGTTTTCCTGATAAATGCAACAGTGTTAATTATAACAAGCAAAGAAACAAAAGCATTGTTTTGTTCTTTGTAATAGCAACCCAGCTTTTCTCTTTATGGACCAGTTACTGTTTTGTTGCCTTTAAAAAACAATTCTTCTGCTGTTAGCCCCTTTATCTTTTTGGAAATTCCTGTGGTTCTAAGATGGCCAAAGCGGGGAACCTGAATTCTCTGTCATGAGAAAAATACAGCAGGACCTTCTGTTTGTTCGGTCTCTGTGCTTGACAGTTTTCTAGGCTTCACTCAGGTGTCTGTGGATTATGATGCAAAATTCATATTTGTCTAGCTGGTTCAATCCCCATCAGCCAAACACTCAAAGAAGACTGGCTTAAGCGCAAAACCATCCTCCTGGCCTGATGCCCTTGTACAGTTGTGTACAATTTGAACCTGGAATAGCATCCAAAGGAGGGCCATGAAGGTGGTGAAGGGTCTAGAGGGGAAGTCTTATGAGAGGCAGCTGAAGTCACTTGGCTTATTCAGTCTGGAGAAGAGGAGACTGAGGGGAGACCTTATCACAGTCTGCAGCTTCCTCACAAGGGGAAGTGGAGGCAAAGACATTGATCTCTTCTCTCTGGTGACCAGTGACAGGACCCAAGGGAATGGCCTGAAGCTGTGTCAGTGCTGGTTTAGGTGGGATATTGGGAAAAAGTTCTTCATACAGAAGGTGGTTGTGCACTGAAATAGGTTTCCCAGGGAAGTGGTCACAGCACTAAGCCTGACAGAGTCTAGGGTGCGTTTGCTCTTAGGCACACAGTGTTGGGCCTGGAGTTGGTCATGATGATCCTTGTGGGTTCCTTCCAACTCACAATACTCTATGATTCCACGATTGCTGCATCTCCAGTGCCACTTCTGAATGCAGTAGATTCCAAGTCCCACAATTCCACCTGGATTTAAAACTGAACAGTGGTTAGTTTTCTTTGGGAGGCTGACCTCTAGTGTCTCAATATGACAATCTCAAAACAAGAGGAGCAGCAGAGGAATGAATGCTTTATAGCATGATGTCTGAAATATGTCTGCATTGACTGGCATTTTATGAGCCTGCAAGATACTTTATTTAATAATAAGAGGAAGTCTTGCTGTGGTGTCTTGAGGTGCATTTATACTGCTATGGCCACAGAAGGATTCCATGATATTTTTAATCTTTATTTTAATTATTGAGTTCAATTTTTTGAAATTGCAGGGGCCTTTTTCATTTTTTGATTATGCAGTGTTCTGTGAGATTGAAATATTAATTGGAACAAGAGCTGTCTCGCTCTTTCCTGAGAAGAAATCTAATAATCTCTAAAGTCCCAGCTATATGCAAGATTTGATTAAAAGTCTCATGGAGGTCACTGGAACAGCCAGTGCTGAAACACAGTTATTTTTTTATACATGAAAAGCATGATCTTACTCTTAGAAGCAAGACAGAGATAGATATCTATTATTCATGGTGCGTTTGTGTGTCTGCCTACGTACAAATCCAAAACACTGGCAGGGTTTTATAGCTTCAGGTCAGACCCTGCAACACACCATGGTTCTGCTCTGGGGACTTATGGACACTTCTGTATTTCCAGTTGATGTCTGTAATAGTGGAAAAGGGGTTTGATTGCTTTCCTGATGCAAAGGTGATTCTAAATCAGGTGGTTATAGAGCACAATGAGAAGTACACATTTTACTATGGTATTCCAGTGAAAGCTGTTCCCTCATCTTTCATGTGCATAATAGATTTTTTTAAATTTTCTTTTTGTATGAAAACATATAATTTCAATTTTAGACAGAGAACATATCTTTTTTTAAATAAGAAGGAGAGATTCTCCAGAACTTATTTAAAAAGCAGAACTAGCACTTTTAGCTGTTTTGGAAATTTCTGCTGTAGAAACTCCTTCTACCCCTCATCCCCAGAATCTGAATGCTGGAGGAAGTCTGTTAAGAAGCCACTTGTTCAAGCCCTGAGTTTGTTGACACATAGCTAGAATATGCCATGCTTGTGGTTGTTGAGAGTGGTAGTTAGAGTGAAGGATCTGGAACACTAATTAGTCTGTCCTTTGACCTCTTGAACAGATGTCACATCACCTGAGTCTGGGTTTTCATTTTGCCAGCTTCAGTTTTCTGGTACCTTGTCCTAAAGGTGTGTTTGCAAGCCAGATTTTTATGTGAGAACTCATACTTGTGAGCAAATGTGCTGCTGTAGATGTAGCGTTCTGCTTTACTCTGGCTCATATAAGGTCCACAGGCAAAAAAGATACCTTATATTACTATAAACCAGCCACTGTTAATGTTCTCTTGGAAAGCTTCTTTTCCTTGCAGTGTGTTGTTCCCATCCCACCAGTTCAAACAGCCTGAATTTGTTGACCTTCTGGCAATGGTGCTGAGTATCTATTTTTTTAAAAGGAAAGCTGCTGATAAAATGAATCTTGCCTGAAGGGCTGTGTACCAAAAGCATGTTTTGAAATACCTGCATTATTTCTACTGCACAGAAGTTTAGTGGCTGGTGTTTTCAGAGATGTTATTTTGACTTGTTTATTCAGTCTTCTTTAGGCATCAAAGTGAGAGTTAGTTTAAGAAACATTAATGAAAACACATTTTTCACACAGAAAAGTAAAATGTAAGTAAGAGTAAACAAGTGGTGGAGTTCTAGAAAGGTAGAACTAAATCTGTTGATATTCCTGTGACAGAGAAATTGTAGCATGATTGAAAAATATGTATGTTACTGTCACATTAAGGGTTTTGCAGTGCACTCCTCGCTTGGGCATGAGATGTGTGATGTTTTTGCATGTCTGATTTCTTTGTAAATCATGACATTTGTGATGATTTTTTAAGGTGTAGTACACATCCCTGTGAGAGGGAAAATTACACAGGCCTTCACTTCCATTTTAACCTTCTAATTTCACTCCACATCTGTGTTGTTAAAACTGACTATGACATCCCATTGTAGACTTTTTTCCCAAGGCAACAGGCACTGAATAGATTGTCAGAAATCATGTCAGGAAATTCCATTAAACCAGTCTGAAAATGAGCATGCAGATGCAAAGGTGTGTCTTAATCAGACCTCTTTCTGCTGATGTCACTCTTGCACTCTTCATGGTCCTCAGACAATGTTAGATATATTCCAAACACACAACATTTGCTATATCTCAAACATGAAGGGCGAGGAGAATCAGCTCAGAAAACCGTTAGCAGGATTGAGAAATAGCCATCATTTTTGCCAGTGGGCTGGACTAGTATGGAGAGCAGAAAGGTTTAAGTTGGTTTCAGTAAAAAGAAATCAGTTATCAACTTCACAGATAAGATAAAGTCATGATGCTAGTGCTGAACTTGGTAGAGACCAGATTTCTAGGTATGCAAGCTAATACCACTTCAAGATGTGTTTTTGGAGAACAGGAAAGTTCCATGCTGCCCATACAGAATGAAGAACGTTGCATTGCTGTTGCTAGTGTATCACCGGTTTTAAATACAGAGGTTTGTCATTGTCACTGACTTAGGTGCATTTCATGGCAAGAAACCCCACATATTTGACTTTTAGGATTAAAGAGTGTGTATGAGTTAAATAGAATAAGATCCACAACTCATACTGTGAAGACTCAAAATTTGCTACAGATGCAGAGGAAGCATTTTGAATGTAAATTTTCTTAACTTAGAAATTAGTAGATGGTGATACTAACATATCCAGACTACACTGATTTCTGAGCTGTTTACAGCTGTCTGTCATAAAGTCATGTGGAAAAATTGCATGTAATAGGTTGATGACTTGAAGACTTCTTTAGTCCACTGTAAACAAATAGGCCTTTGCATGTTGATAGCATGGAGCTATTTCGTTTTTGAAGTCTTTTGCTGAAGAACACATGAAATCAGAAGATAGTGTAGAAACATGATTCTGTCTTTTTTTAAAGCTTGAAACTATCTAAAATGAGTAGCTCTATTCCTTACCCTCTCAATTTCCTTCAGGTTGACTAGATAGGGTTTAGCTGACCCTGCAGACATTTGTATGAAGTCTAGATAAATTAGGCTCCTGTTGTAGTCAATGGGGAGAAATTGATTTTTAGGTGTCATTTATTTCTTAAAAAAATATATACTGAAAATCAGGGAGTTAAACTGATACTTTAAGAGAACAATTTATTTAAAAAAATATATACTGAAAACCAGGGAGATAAACTGATACTTTAAGAGAACAATTTATTTCTGTTGGGGACAGAGCTCCATTAAGTTCCATTTTACACTGATGATATTAGAGGCTAAAAATTACTACTTTGTTCTTTATAAAGATTGCTCAGGATGCTGTGTGGGTTCTCCTTGGCTTAAATATTTCCTTTTCTTTAAGACATCATTTCCTCACCCTGTACTGTGACTACATTGCTACAGGACTCCTGTAGAGCCTTGGACATATCTTCACTTCTTCACTTTGTGGATGTAGCTGATCTCCTTTGGCATGAGCTTTTGCAGGCATATAATACTCCTGGCTCTCTCTGTACTTCTTTCCTTCCATGAACTATCTTTGGCAACCAGATATTTCTCATCCCTGCTCCATAACTCTGACTTCTGGTTTGTAAATCTGGGACTGCCTTCTTTACTTTAAGCATGGTTTCACTTTTTTGGCTGCATGGTTCCATGGTTATGTAGAGACCAGTTCTACTGCTCAGCATGGTGTTTCTGTCTGTGAAGCTGAATAAAGTGAATTGGCCTCCTCATTCATGTTTCTCATGTGCAAATAAAACTTTGTCACTCTTAATTATGTCAACTGACCCAAAAGGTTTGGGGGCTTTATCAGAAATTATATAGACTTACAAAATCAGAAATATTTTAGTATTTTTTGGTTAGTGATGTCCTTTCTTTCATCCAAAATGCACCAAATTTGTTACAAAATAATTTGCTTTTGAGAAGGAAAAGTCTACTGCATTAGGAAAAATCCCACAAGTATTGTGGGAAAATATTGCTTAAAGATAAAACTGAGAAGTTTTGTTTTGAATTTTTTTAAACTATTTAAATGTTTTGTCTTCTCCAAAACTTTTGAGGGGTGGATATCATCTGAAAACAAATATGCCAAGCTTGCATGCATCAAAAAACATGCAATGCTAATAGATTTTGTACTCATGATGGAATGTTGCACTTATTTTTAAATGCTGATATTTCCTTGGTTATAGATGGTATTAGTATGATTTCTAAAGATAGTTTGGCTTCTTGGTTAGGGGGAGCTGAGTGTCATCAGAGGTGATCTGCCTGTTGACCAAAATATGGATGAGGAGCTACACACTGACGTTACACTCCTCATGGATTTGAATCTGCATTTAGCTGGAGATACATGTGCATCTGTTAATGATCATATTGCAACCACAAAAATACAGAGGTGATTTGAATGCCTGCAAAAAAGGCTTCTCCATTTGTTTAAATGTCTAGACTGTTAAATTTTTGTTTTGAATACCAGACCCTTAGAATCCATCATTGTCTCAGTGGTTTGAACATAAAGGATGTTTTATGCAACGTATTTTTTGAATGGTAGACAACTAAAAATCTCTTTACAGCATATTTACTCTTTAGTTAAGTTCTGAAGCCTTGAGAAAAAGTGTGTCATTAGTGACTGAGGGAAAAAACACTGAGAGCTACTCTGAGCACCAAGCTTTGCAATACCCTGGGTCAGATTCAGTGTAATCCCTGGCTAACAAGGTGGTGCCTTGTTGGCCTGCACTGTTTTCTAAATCCAGCCTACTGCCTTTGTTATTAGCTGGGTGATATATATTCTTTGTTTGCTGTCTCAGAGCTCTCCCTGAAAAAAAATGGTGATGATAATGACTTCATGCTCTTTCTTTCTCTGTCAAGATGTCGGTTTCATCAACTCAATTTTTATGTTCCAGGCTGTGTGCTAACACTTGTTGAATGGCTAATAATACTCCCATTTGCCAAACTAATCTACTTCTAGTACTTAAAATTCAACTTAACATGAAATCTTTGCCGGCAGAAGGTCTGGGCTCAGAGGAACCTGTAATAGCTGACAAAGAATATTTTAAACTAGGCTGTAGTCAGAGTTATAACTGCAGAGGGATTAAATTATAGATTCCATCATCATGCTATTTTAGGAGAGAGAAATTAGTCATAGAATATTTGGGGCATTTAAAAAAAATGGATCACACTGACAAAACCAGAGGGCTCTTGTTGCCAGCCTGCTTAACAGCAAAAGTTATATAAGCTATGGCTCGCTTATAGGGTGGAATATAGGAGTAGATGATTGTTTTAATATTATTGACTTGCTGAAATCTTCTGCTATCTCACAGTGCAAAGTCTTTCATTAGTTTAGGTCCATAACAGCTGGTTATATAATTTCCCAAGCCTAGTTAACATGTAAGATACCATGACATGTATCTGTATTATATAGTTTAAAGGCTGAGTGCATATCTCACTGTATGCCAATATTTTTTTCTCTTGGGAAGGAAAAAACTCACATCATGAGGTGAGATTGCATGCAGTATTTTGCAAAGAGCAGGAGTTGCAACAGACCTCATAACTGGTGATAGCTCCATTTATAATGTAAACAGTGTCTTCTAGTGCTCCTTTGCACAGTTGAGATTGCTGGTGCCACTCTTCATTCCATTGTGAACCACACACATAGCATCTGGACCTCTGACTCTATCAGGTTAAACATGATGCAGTTTGAAACAGCAATGTTTCTCTGGCTCCATGGCTGCTCTTGAGTGGAAGCTGGCAGATTTTTTTCCACATGCCTTTCCACCTTTGCATACTTTCCTTTCAGGCTCAGGCCTTCTTATCTCGAATTTGCCCTTCTTGAGTCCTTATTCTGGCTGCCTCATTTTGTCAGTCTTAACATTTTAGCCATTGAACAGTTTCCAGTTATTGCCAGTATAAGTAGAAGCCCCTCTGTCAAATCCCACCTGGGCTCTTTACTGCAAAGAATTGAGCCAGAAACAGCATGGTTTCTGTTCTTCCAAAGTGTCAGATCCAAACTACTGCTATATGAGGTTTGAAAAAGGAAGCTGAAGTAGGAGAAGCCAAAGATTTGCCCTTAAAAATCACTCACCAGAAGTCATTGGGGAATTGATTGTAAAGTCTGGATCTTTGGCCAGTTTTACACCTCTCTTGTTGCACAGGCATCCAAACTGAAGGATGTGCTTTGGAGGTACTTGTTTTACTGGGGATGCATTAAGCCCTAGAATTGCTCCATTCCCTGAGCCCAGAGAGGTGATAGGGCATGTGGCAGCACAGTGAGGCTTCCAGATTTTGCCATACCCATTAGCTTTAAAGCAAGAAGGAACCTAATTTTTTAGAAGTTGTAATCCTGAGTATAGTAGGGAAAAAAATAATAGTTACCCAAGGAACTTCAATCCTATTAACAGCTTCAGTGGTGGTCAGAAGAAGAAATGGGCAACAGATTTTTCCTTGCCTTCTCCTCTAAATACCAGATTCATAGATAAGGTTGGGGCTTCTTCTGAGAATTAAAATCTGGGATTTTTCAGTCTAGTGTGTGAACTGTACTTTCTTCAGACAAAATTTTTATGGCTACTGTTGGGAGTGAGTTAGTAAAGAAGCAAATTTGGTGCAAAATAGTAATTTCCCCTTTTAAAAATTAATTTGATTTAAAAGCTTGAATTCTACTCTCTTGTCCACACAGCCCAGGATCAGCAGCACATTTTGTTTCATGTATCAGCACCTAACCCCTCTTCCTTTTAGTGTAGCATAACCAAAATGAAGCAGATTGCACACAGGAGGAGCAGGTTGCCTGTCTTTGCCCTGTTACAGCCAGACAACCCAGCAAACAGCATGATGCAGCTCTCAACAAGGTGGCAGTGCTGCTTGGCACAAAGCTGTTTCATTTGACTTTTCCTCAGATAGAAATGTAATTCTCTGGGCTTAGAGTGTGCTGTGCTGGTATGATAGCAAGAAAAGGTGTAGCACAGGAGCTTTGATTTTCGTTTGCATCAATTTTTCTTCATTTTAGAAAAAAATACCTTAGACAAGATGTTTTACTGCTGTGCTCAGGTGGGATTTGAGTTCTCATTGAAATAAAAATGTGCTAAAAATCAGAATTTGAAGGTGTGCAGATAGATCTTTTAATTGTTGTGCAATTGCATGGGGAGTAAACACATCAGTGCTTGCAATTAAAGACTCAGTAAGCAGTTGAAAATATTTTTAGAAATTTTCAGGTGCATTCCCAAATGCACAGGTATGCCTATTATAGCACATTCTTCTGACTCCAGAGTGTACAGGGTAAACTGACTTTAGCATGCATGGGTAGGTTGAATAATTTAGTCCTGTAGACAACAGCAAACATGCATATTTTATGTTTAGTACAAATTAGCCATGCAGGTTATCAAATGAGTACCTGAGGGAAGGTGCAGTGTGCTGAAATTAGAGTCCGAACGAAATCTATTGATTATCAAAACAGTCAAATCCTGAGATAGCTTCTCCACCTGTGTCAATCAGTCCAGCTACATTAACTTCAGCAGAGCTGTGCCTCCATGTCTGCTGGGGAAAAGGTCTGCTCTGAATATTTTAAGTAAACAGCATAGTTCTGTTAAGAGATGAAAAATCCTGTTCTGCAGTTTTTGGAATGTAAATTTGCTCTCACAATTTATGAATCAGCTTTGACCCTGGTCTGTAATCAGGTCTGCTGGGGCACTGCCTGTCACCATGAAGAGCTGCTCAAGAGGGGGTCCAGATCTGATAGAAAAGGGACAGACCTGTGTGGGGGCCAAGGAGGACTTGGTTAGATGCTGACCATCTATCCTGTGGGCATGGGAAGTTCACATCCTTACCAAGGGAGAGACTTGCACTTAGAACCTCCTTTGAGCTTTCCTATCATTTAATGTCTGCAAATTGTGACTTTGCACTGAGGCTGGCATTTTCAAAATAGTTAGATGACTTAGAATCTGGAGACATGTTACTTGTCAGCAGGACTCAGAGTCCTAAATAAATAATATTTTTAATCATTGTTGCTTGAAGACGTGAGTCATAAAGATGTTTTGAAAAATTTGCTCCTCTGATATGAAAGTGATAGGCACTTTCAAAATATCACCATTTAATTAGCTGACCCTAATAAAAGGAAGTCAACCTGAGCAGTATTTCTGTCTGCCAGTTTTAATTACCATAGTGAAGAAAGAGGAACAAAGATGCAGAAACTCATTTGTCCTGTTTGAGTTTGATGATCTTTCAAAATAAAGACCATTAAGCTTTCTGGGAGAGGGCAGAAGGTGTCCTCGTAGCAATATAAGACAAGTCCTCTTTAATTAAAATAGGAGGGATTTTCAATATTTGTTCTCTAGTGACTTAAGTTAGCATTGGGAAAGAACTGAAGAGAAATCGGGTTAGAAATTAGGGCTGAGAAAAATACTGGGAAAGAAAAATAGATTTCTCTAGACATAGAGAGTTCCTGTGTTATGGGCATCACACTTGCAGCATTTATACTGTCTCTAATATCATTCTAGAATAAAGATCTTAATATCTTCGCTGCTTATGCGTAAACCTCCTAAATGTGAGATGGACTGTTTTGGTATCCCTTGGTAAGTATTCCTAGGGGTTTGGTAGATTCAACTACTAATTCTTACATGCTTTAGTTTTGGATGGTTGCTTCAAATCAAGACAGAGACCTTTGTATACCAACACAGACATTTTCACCAGGTTCTAGTAATTGCTCATGTCATGCATTGCATGCTCCATCACCCCTAAGCAATAGCAAACAACTCCTTGTTTACCTCATATTCTTGGAGTTTTAAATACTCCCATTCTTATAAAGGCAGATAATTAATAAATTATAACTGCAGTGTCTTTCTTTAACTCTGAGGTTATGTTTATACTTGAAGTGCAAGCCAAAAAATACCAACGATGAATACAATAGTAGCATCTTCCACAGAGGTACGGTACAAGTTTATACACTTCCCATTTATGACATTAAGTATTGAGATAAGGTAATCCTAACAATACTTGGGCCAAGGTTTTTAAAAAGCACAGCCTCTGTTTAGTCCTTCTGTATGCAGCTGGTTGGGTTTTGTGTAACGCTTAGATGCACCACATTCCCAGGGTTCTTCCTAGGGTGCTCACAGGCTGCCACTGCCAGGTGTAATGTCTTCACAGAAGGGAGTAATTCACTCCCTTGCACTCAAATCTCTGAGGATTCCAATTTAATCTCTCTTATGAACTTCTGTCCTCCTCTGGCACTTCTGCAGTGACTGTACAAGATCACTCTACTTTCCATCATTGCCTCTTATATAATTGCTGCAACTGAGACACCTTCTGATACTTCACTGCTCTTGCTTTGTCTTTTATTGCTTGAGAATGAAGGGATCTGTTTGTTGCTATAGTGAGATATATAGAGGTGAGGAACCCAAGATCATCTCCAAGTCATTGCATAAAAATAAATGCATCATGAGTTATGGCACTGCACACACTATAAGCTGTAGTTGTTTGTAGTTTATGAAGCTGTTACAGGAAGCAAAAAAACTGTAGATCAGATTTTTTTTTCATGACATGACTGCAAAGATTTTCTATAGTATTAGCAGGCCTGTTGTCTCCTGTTTACATGTAAAATCCTGTTCGTATCAATGAGAGATTTAGGAAAATAAAGCTCTGAAAGGGATAGTAAAAGGCATAATACAAAAACCTTGGTAGAAAAAGAAGTTGATTCAGGTGCCAGTGAAATTAACTGAAGATTTGTGTTCTAACCTGCATGCTTGTTGGAGCACCTGCATGGCCCATTGGCAGATGGGGAAGAAGTGTGTAGTATTTGAAATATTAGAAGAATACCCACTGGCAGATGAGAAAATAATGTGGTATTTGGAGTATTAGAATCATAATGGATTTAAATAAACCTTTTTAGCTTCATATTTGTAGATGATTAATATTGCACCAGTCACCAGTTGCCAGTTCTCAGACGCCTCCTGAGAAAGTCTAATTTGGTTTCTTGCAGTTTACTTTCTACAATAGGATAGTAAAAACATTTGGCATATGATGGAACTTTATTTGTGACTAGTGAATTAAACAAGATAGATGTCAGAGAGTTCACTCTGTAGTGAAAAACTGTAGTGAAATTTCAGTCAAGAGCAGCATAAGCTCCAGTCTTGGTATTGTCACTGAATTCACTGACAAACAATCAGATAACTACATTTAGAGCTTTCAGCTTCAAAAAATAGGATGTAAAGTTAGAACTACTTTGGAAGAGCCCTGGCAGTCAAAGGACTATAGAACCATATATCTAGAGGAAAACTATTAAATGGTGCAGCCCAGTCAGAGGGAATTGTATACAATGAAATGATAAATGTGCAGCAAGCCAAAATCTATGAGAATTGATATATGCTGGGTATACCAAGCTTTTTATTCTAAGAAGACTTATTGCTCCCACTTGGCAAAAAGTCTCATTAATGCCCAGGAATTCTGTTATCTGATCACTTACACTCACATGTTCTTTAACTTATTCATGGGGAGCTCTTAATATTTTGAATATACCCTGTGTCTTTGTATTGACATAGGTTTAAAATATAATTTATCTTAAATAGGTATTTGATGAATGCCTAGATATCATTTAGCCAATTATATCATTGCAGGCACCTTGTATGAATAATCAGCACTCAGGAGTACCCAGACTTTGACTGTCTCTTTCTAGCATCCTCCTGTAGACTTGTAATTGGAGACTTGGACTCCCTATTGAAGGGAGGAAATATTTTGATGAAGTGGTCCCCAAAAGTCAATGAATTCTACATATTAATCACTCTGATCTGCATGTAATATTATGGCAGTATGTACTAAGTAGGAAGTATAGCTCTGTAGAGAATCTGAATTCAACTCACTTCGGAAAGTAAAAAGGAGTTAAATGCAGGATTCACTGCATCTTGACATTTACTGGATTATACTTCCAATAAGGAGTTTTGAGTATTTTATAAACATATTTTGGTGTTTTTATGGGAACTAGTATTGTCCTTAGGCACTTACATGAGATAGTAAACTGCTTTAGGTCTTTTACAAATACAAGTCCTACAAATAGAGCTGAAAATTCTCATATTGAGATCTTTATGCTCCTCTTGTCTCTGTTGATTCTAAAAGCTTTAAAGATCTGACATAAATCAGTCTAACAGCAATTGTCTCATAAATGCAGGATAATTTCTGATGGCAATGCTTTAGAGATTTTTTTTTTTTTTAAATTTTAAAAAAGGATTGTAGAGAAGCTTCTTATTCTGGAGGGATTGCAACAAAGACTAATAAATGATACCAATAAGCTGGGAAATCTGTCCCGGTAGAGCTTCCTGCCTTTCTCACTTTGGAGCCTGTGTTGGGGTTTTTCAAATCTTCCTGAACTTGCACAAGGTGGGAATGGACTTTCTGAACAAACAGATCCCACCTTTGCAGGAGCTGTAGCTCTACTTTCCAGCTGCTGTAGGATAAACGATGCCCCAGGTTCCTCAACTTTCCATGTTTGAGAGCTCCAGTCTTGCTGCTCCCTGAGGCTTACAGTTCACCTTTTCATGGGTATCTGTTAAATAGGGCAATATATCAAAAATGCAGAAGTCTTTATATAGACAGCCCAGAAAACACATTGTCTCCCTCCATAGATGTAAATATATGCAGAGGTGTTTGTGTTTATCTATGGCTGTTTGAGGATATGTTTCACTTCTCCGTATTGGGATGTTCTTCAGGAATTAGGTTGCTGCTCAGATACTCTGGTTTAATACCATTTGCTTCAAACAACTGTTCTTTTTCTGAGGCAATGCTATTCCTTCTAGACACAAGGATGCACCTTGTGTCAGCCAAACTGTTGGCTAAAAATTATCCCATTTGAATGGGTGCATACAAAGATTTAATTCATTCTCTTACATCCATGATCTGATGTAGATTTTATCGATAATGAATATCATATTCAGAGAAGATATGATAATGCAGACATCTAATTAAATCAAGTAGAAATCAGATGTTTCATGTAGTGAAATTTCCCAGATAATGACAAAGACTATAAATGGCCTAAAGTGGTACCAGTTTAAAATGCAGGAAGAACAGTTGACATGCTTTTCAAGAGGAATTGGGGCTATTGCTGTTTTGTGAGTGTGAGAGCTCATCAACATAACCAATTAGGCAGTTCAGGGTAATACAGGTGCACCAGTTCATACTTCTTGTGAAAACAATCAAGCTGCCTGTCTAATTTAATTTTAGGTATAGCAAATCTTTTATTAGATGGATTTTATTTAGCAACCCTTTCACTCATAATGCTGGTGTGGGTTATGTCAAGAAAAACATTGATGTAAATAGTGGAGCTACCATCCTGCTTTTTTTCATCCCCTGCTCACCTCAGCTCTCTTCCAAAGCTGGAATCAGAAGAGCCTCCCATAAAATCTCTAAACATAATATTTTATTAAAATCTAAACACACAAAAAGTTTTTAAACCAGGGGATTTCATAAATGTCATTGTTTTTTAAATATCTGCTCATTATCAGGTGACAAAACCGATTTTATGGGGTTTTTTTTCCATCATGAGGAGAATAGTTTTAATTCCTGTGGTCTCTTGACTTTTTGCTTGTTGACGGAACCATAGGCAGCATAATAGTAATATCTAATAAAAAGAGTTTTAGGTTTAAGCTTTCTTTCAGCATCCTCTTCTTGTTGGAAGCAAGTTTTGATTTTCTTGAAGTATTTGTGAGAACATTTAACCTTAAGTGGCTGCTGAGAAAGTAGGAAAGTAAAACATAATCAACTCTCTGGAGAAGCCTAACAAATGACAGACAGATACAGAACCTGATATACACAATAAACAGCACTTCAGCAACAAAGTTCTGCTCCCAGAAAGGTGGGTGTCCTCTGGGAAGCAGCCTAACTGAGGCATGTGGGATTGGAGAGAACTTACAGTGCCATAAACAAAAGGAGTAAGCTTGAAAAGAATTAGTACAAAATACGTGGTACAAAAAACTTGGTGATATAAGAGCAAGATAGTGAAGGCATTCTTCTGAGGAAAATAAAACCAATTTTGGTGTTACATTTGAAAACATAACCCAGCCAGGAAATACTAATATTCCACAGCCATTTTCTTCTCCACGCTAATTCTTCTTCAGCTGTACTATTTTTGGTATTGCCAGAGAGCTGTCTACATAGGATGCTTCTAATTGTCACTTTAATGTGAATATTTTTTATTGTGAATTGCTGGCTCTCTTTTTTCCTTTCATTGCTTGGAGGCATTTGCAGGTGAAACATCTTGCTTGGTGTGAGGTTCAGGGCAGACAGCTCATGTATCACAGCTGGGAGTCAGGAGGTGGATTCATTTTCCTGAGCAATAAAGAACTGTTATGCATTGCACCTTGGAGGGATATCACAGGCTATGGAGAAACGGAAAGGGAACCTTAGACATAAAGAAAGGAAAAGGGGGAGAGAGTCAGCTGTAAATGCAATGTTATTGAATGATAGAAGAATATTCTGGGAGCAGTGTACTTTTAATGTACTAGTAAGGCTGATAAAGACTCAGAAGTTGGTTATTTTAAGATCGTGAAATCCAAAATGCCTTAGGCAGTTTTACTTTAATTTGCTCTGGTGTGTGTATATACATGCATACACACAGAGCAGTAATAAAGCCAGACTAACCCTTGGTTCAGTGTGTCATTTAATCTACTTCCTGGATGTCAGGGGAACACAGAGTAAAATAATTTTTTGGCTTCTAGAACAAAGGCAGCACAGTTCTGTGCTATCAGCAAATTCCTGGTATAAATGACAGCCCTCTTAAGGCCATTCTTCAGGGCTAAAAGGTGAACTAGAAAATATCCATTTTTCTTGTGGATAATAATTGGTCTCTTTTCAAGTGGTTTCAGTTTTGGGGCTGGAGGCTCCTTTGCACTTCCTTGTCTCTTGGTGCTCCAACTTGGCCAGCCTTGAGAGAAGAATATTTCATTCCCTGTCTCTTGGAAATTCAGACTGAATAATGCCTGTGCCTTTTTATATCCAGCTTTCCAGGTATCTTAAACAGTTTTCCTGAAGGACTGGAAAATAGGCTGACCCTTCAAATATCTATAACATCCAATATGATACTTTAGAAGTATTTTTTTGTTGTTGTTGTTATTGATTGGAATCACTCTATCTCCACGGGATTTCTGGTAGTGATATTACCCTGGAGTGACTCAGTTCATGTACGTCTGGTGGTTTTTTTCTCTTTGTTTTAAGCTGGTGATTCTCATAACAATTGGGTGCCATAATCTAAATGTTTTGTAATAATCACTGAGAATCACTGCCCTTGATGCACTGTCTGTGCTGCTGGTAATGCAACCCAGGATAGCCTTGGCCTTCATTGCTGCTGGGGCCCTTTGTTGATGCACAACCAGGTCAGTGTTGCCAAGACTTGATGTTCCTTCTCCACAGAGCAGCAGGCTCTTCTCTGATGAGGGGTTCCTCTTTCCCAGATGCAGGACTTGGCATTGATCCCTGCTGAATTTCACAGTGTTCCTCTCCGTCCAGTCTTCCAGACTCTCACTCTGAATGGCAGCCCTGCCCTTGAGTGTATCAACTGCTCCCCCTGACACCACCACCAATTTGTGCATCTTGATGAGAGTGGCCTCCATGGCCTCCTTCCTCCAGGTCATAGATGGGAATGTGAAGAAGGATAGATCCCAGGATAGGCCCCAAGAATTCTCTTCTGGTTACCTCTGGGTAGAGTATGACCCATGAATCTCTGCCCTCTAACCTGTCCATTTTCTATTCATGTTGTTGCCTATATATGTAGACCATAATGTCCACATGCAGATACATGGCTGTTTTTGGAGAAAGTGTCAAAACCTTTGAAAAAGGTAAGGAAATTGTCTCTGTTGCTCTCCCCTGGTCCCAGATCCTTTCATTTTAATGTAGAAGGGGATCAGGTTGGTCAGTCATAACTTATTCATAGTAAAACTGTGCTAGCTGTTTTCAGTACTTCTCCTTCATGTACCTAGAAAAGTATCCAAGAGAAACTGTTCCAGCAACCCTCTTTATATAT
>NW_008668634.1:0-290 GCF_000695815.1 Acanthisitta chloris
CCATCCCAGTGAGCGCCAGGATGGAGCTGTCCATGCTGGGAAAGGCTCATGACCACACTCAGCCCACCAGTGTGTCAGGAGAAACAGCTCCTGGTGTGGAACTGCAGTAACAGGACTAGGGGGAACGGGTTCGAGGTGAAGGAAGGGAAACATAGGCTGGATCTTAGGGATAAGTTTTTCCTGTGAGGGTGGTGAGACACCGGCACAGGTTGTCCAGGAAGGTAGTGGATGCCCCAAGGAGGCTGTGATTGCCCCAAGGAGGCTGTGGGTGCCCCAAAAAGGGTGGCGAT
>NW_008668634.1:475-1085 GCF_000695815.1 Acanthisitta chloris
TCACTGTCCATTCCATGTTGGATGAAACCCTGAACAACCTGCTCTGGTGGGAGGTGTCCCTGTCCAGGGCAGGGGTTGAGACTGGATGATCTCTAAGCTCCATCCCAACCCCTGAAGTTCTCTGATTCTGTGACTCTGTGTGGCCTCCAAGGACACTCTGAGATCTCTAAGGACATTCTGAGATCCCCAAGGACACTCTGAGATCCCCAAGGACACTCTGAGGTCTCCAAGGACACTCTGAGGTTTCCAAGGACACTCCATCCCCCAGTTCCCAGGCACAGCCCCAATCACAGAGAGCGCTGAGGCCTCACCTTATCGATGAAACAAGCAAACTGGTTGTTGAGATTCTTGATCTGCTCCTTCTCATGGGTCCTCACTTGACATTCCTCGGGGTCAACCCCGACGCAGAGAGGCTTGAGGAGCTCCGGGTGGATGCTGACGCCTCGAATCCCTTCCGACCTCGCTGTGCCAAGGCTGACGCCTCCTCCGTAGCCTCCCACGGCCACTCCATCCCCGAGCCCCCTGTAGCTGCCCAGGCCTCCGTAGCTCGCACAGTTCCCAAACCCAACCACATTGGCCATGCCGAAACGACCTCCCCCGTAAGGCACTG
>NW_008668634.1:1183-4458 GCF_000695815.1 Acanthisitta chloris
GCAACATCTCCGTCCCACCGGTTGGCATGCGGAGGCTGAGCTGGCGTTGGCCCTGCCGAGGCCGCAGACAGCAGATGCGGAGGAGAAACCTCTTCTCCCCAGGATGGAGCTGGAGGTGTAGCACTGTCGACTCATGGTGGCTGTGGGAGAGGGTGGTGAGGTGCTGAGAGCGGCGTGGAGCAGCGAGAGGAGAGCAGGGAGGAGGAGGAGATCTCCTTTAGCTCCTCTGAGGCGAAGCTCTTCCCCTTATATACATTTCAGGAGGTGCCTGAGATGCAAAAAACTTAATGTCTCCACTGGGTTTGGCCTGCCTGGCAGCAAGGAATTGGCTTCCAACATCTGAAAGCCACAGCAAACACTCGTCTCTCCTCTGAAATGATGTGGAAATTAAAATAAACTGCTTTGCTTGCAAAGCTTCGGTCTCGGGACTTGTATTTTACCTCATTAATCTGCTTCCTTATTGTGTAATTACAGCCCAGGCGAAATAATTCGAGGGGGTTTTTATTCATGGCTTGTTGACGGTTTGGTTTCACCACAGCATCTAATTAGCTCTCGGGGCCTCCTGTGGAACGTGGTGGAGGTGACACCTCTGCCAGGGTCCCTCAGCAGTCAGGGCAGGAGCTTGAGCAATGGCCAGAGCAGGGGGAGGTGGACCCAGCAAGGCACAGAGCTGACGTGGTTGGATCTTCCCTGTAAGCATTTCTTTCTTCCTCCTGAGGAGTTGATGACGTCTCTCCTAGGGAATTCCGTGGTAGTTGGCCCCAGTGGAGAGTAATGGGGTTGGTGGTTTCCATCCTGGACTTCGTGGGATGGTGCTGAGGATGAGTTTGGCCGTGGGGAGGATTCTCTGATGATTTGGGGGTTCTTGGGATCAGAGATTCGTGGGATGGGTTGGGTTGGAAGGACCTGAAAGGTCATCCCATCCCACCCCATCCCATGGGCAGGGACACCTCCCACCAGCCCAGGTGGCTCCAAGCTCAAATCCAACATGGTCTTGGACACTCCCAGGGATGGAGAATCCTCTGGGAAATCCACCCCAGCCCCTCAGCACCCTCCAGGAAGGAATTCCTTCCCATATCTAACCTAAGTTTCCCCTTTCCCTTTAACCCCAGAGTGTAGCAGAGTTGATCTTCCTGTGCCCCTAGGAACAGATGGAATTGAGGACTAGGCATTTCTGGGAAGCTCCAGAGATTTGTTGCCCATTTCTGCGCCCAGGGAAGGTGACACCTTTCACATCTGGGTGGGATGTGAGCAGCACATCTGGCTCAAAGTTCCCTCAAACAGGAGAAGTGACAAAGAAGTGACACAAAGAGTCCCAAACAGGGTGGGAAATGTTAGCTGGAGTGAACTTCTTCCCTCGTCTCCCCGTGACACACCTCGGTGACATTACCTCCCTCCAGGAACCAGCTAATGAGAGGGCACCATCCTGTCTTAATTAAGATCCTTAAAAAGAGACCTTTGAGTTTGCTTGGAAACAAATAAAGTTCCTTTTTGGCCTTGACAAAGGATCCAATCACAGAGCCACAAGGAGTTGTGGAGCTTCGCCCTGAGAAGTCTCTGTGGCTTTGCTGGGGCAAAAGGAACTGGTTCTGGGAGAGTTCCCAGTGCCATTGTCACCCTGAAATGTGTTGGCTTGGCTTGAAAGATCATGGCAAGGGGTTAGGATATGGAGTTTCTCCTGGAAAAGTCTTTCCTCCTTTTCTTCGCAGGTCTCACCATGGGCAGAAAGGGAAGAGAAGATGCTCTTTGTGAGGATCATCGTCAGAAATTCTGTGGTTGTGTTGGTCCTAGTGTACTGGGGTGCAAACCTTGCAATGGGATGCACTGATTCCATGGAATCATGGAATGGCTCCAATGGAGAAGAATGAGGTTGATTTCCACACTGATGGAACACAAAGCTCATGGGATGGTGCTGAGGGTGAGTTTGGCCATGGGGAGGATGCTCTGGTGAGTCAGGAGTTCATGGAATCACAGATCTATGGGATGGTTTGGGTTGGAAAGGACCTTAAATCTCACACAGCTTCACCCCCTCCCATGGGACCTTCCACTAGACCTCGTTGTTCTCATTAGCATCACTGAGAGAGCTGGAGAAAGCAGATGAGCTTTGGGCACCACATCCTTCCTGTCACTCTGCCCGAGGGAATCCAAGCCCTGGGACCTCTGGTTTGGAAGTGAAAGGGGAAATGTCTTGGGAATGAGTTGTATTCGGTGCCAAAGTGCTGGTGCAGTCACTGGAGAGGACATGGCTAAGTCCAATGTGGAGCTCTGCCTGGGGTTGGGGCATTCCCAGATGGGATGAAGCAGCACTTAGCCCTTAGGTAGGTCCACACATGACTTCCATGAAGTCCTGTAGGTTGACACAACCATGGACAAGCTGAAGACAGGGAGAATCCTGGACCCGGTCCAGCTTTCCACAGCGCTCAGCCCTGTGCTGGCTGTGGTGGAGCTGAGATGAAGCACCAGGGCCAGTGACCAGGAGCAGCCACAGCTCCAACTCTCCAAGGTGGCTGTTCCCTGTCTTACCTGCAGCTTGATTCTGCTCCCACATCAAAGCAGGAGGTGGATCAGTGGGGACTGGGGCAGAGATGATGGTCTGGGCTCCTTCCATCGCCACTGGGAATGCAGGAACCTCATCCAGTCGCTCCTCACCCTCAGCTTGGGTTGTCCCCATTGTTTATGCTGCTTTGGGGCGAAAGAAAGATGGACAAGATAATTCCTGAGGTTCCTTCCAGGCTCTTCTGTGGTTACTGCCCATAAGCACCATCTGCACTTGAGGTGCTGCAAGGAAAGACCTTCCCAAAACCTTTCCCTTTCTCCTGGACTCTGGGTGACCTGTGTGGGTCACAGCACCAGTGTGGATGAGCAGGAGATATCAGGAGAAGGTTCTTCCCCCAGTTTGGGCACTGGGACAGGGTTGGGTTGGACATCAGGAGAAGGTTCTTCCCCCAGAGGTGTTTGGGCACTGGGACAGGGTTGGGTTGGGGATCAGGAGAAGGTTCTTCCCCCAGAGGTGTTTGGGCACTGGGACAGGGTTGGGTTGGGGATCAGGAGAAGGTTCTTTCTGATATGATCTCTAAGCTCCATCCCAATCCCTAAAACTCTCTGATTCCATGATTTTTCCTGCTGGAAATCCCAGCAGTGAGCAGAGCTCAGAGCAGACATCAAAGCTTTGAACTGCAAATGAAGGAGGAATCAGCTGCTGAACATCATTGCACAAGAGCAGCTTCCAGCTCTGGAGGAGCTCAGATGTTGACCTAGATAAGGAATTCAGCAGG
>NW_008668634.1:4489-8097 GCF_000695815.1 Acanthisitta chloris
AATTGGCTGTTTTGTACAGATTAAAGTGATTTCAGAGAATCACAGGATGGGAAGGGGTTGGGATGGAGCTTGGAGACCATGCAGAGCCAACCCCCAGCCCTGGGCAGGGACACCTCCCACCAGAGCAGGTTGGGCAAGGCTTGGGACAACCTGGAATGGACAGTGACAGGGTTGGGGCTCCCACAACCTCCTTGGGGCACCCAGAACCTCCTTGGGGCAACCACAGCCTCCTTGGGGCAACCACAACCTCCTTTGAGGCATCCACAACCTCCTTGGGGCATCCACAGCCTCTTTGGGGCAACCACAACTTCCTTTGGGGCAACCACAGCCTCCTTTGGGGCATCCACAACTTCCTTTGGGGCAACCACAGCCTCCTTTGGGGCATCCACATCCTCCCTGGGGCATCTACAGCCTCCTTGGAGTATTCACAGCCTCTTTGGGGCATCCACAACCTCCTTGTAGCATCTACAACCTTCTTGGGGCAACCACAGCCTCCTTGGGGCAACCACAACCTCCTTGGAGCATCCCCAACCTCCCCCTGGGACATCCCCAGCCTTAATGGACAACCTGTGCCAGTGAAATGAACTGTCCTCAGATGAACAAAACAAGTAGACAAGGCAAAGCCTCAAAAAAAACCCAAACCCTTTCAGATTTGAAGGTTCTCCCTCAGTTGGAGGATGAGGATTTCTGAGCCAACACCACGGCCAAGACCTCCAGCTTTGGAGAGGAGCCCGAGGAGCCTCCTCTGCATCACTCAGTTTGTGGCAGCACTGAGGGTTTGGGGTGGGAAGGAGGTGCTAAACCTCTGTGGAGCAACAGGTAATTATGCCAAGCCCGGGAGCAGTCTCATAAGCGACTGGTTTGTCTTTATCATCTGCTCTTGGAGGGACTTGAAAGAGGTGGCTCAAAGGGGGAATGACGTTTTGGGGACAACAGCTGCGGGTGTTGGGCAAGCCTGGATGGAAATGAGGACAAGGAAGCCACAGTTGTGCTGCTCAGTAATTAAAGGGCGAGTCAAGTCACCTGTTGGAGCTTGGACACAGCCTGGGCCAGGGAGTGATGCTGAGCAGAGCAGGGACAGCGTGGCCACAACTCCTGGGAGGGAAAAATCCCAGGAAATGATCTCCAGGAGGAGCTACAGAGCCAAGGCTGCAATTAAAGGATTCCCCAGAGGAATCCTGGGGGATGTTGGTGACCAAGGAACATTGGGGATGGACAGAGGATTCCCCAGAGGAATCCTGAGGGATATTGGTGGTCAATGATCACTGGGGTTGGACAGAGGATTCCTCAGAAGAACCTTGAGGGATATTGGTGGTCAATGATCACTGGGGATGGACAGAGGATTACCCACTGAGCCCTGAGGGATATTGGTGGGATCTTTGCACTGTTGGATAACACAATCCACCTCAAACCCAACTCCATCAACATCAAACTGAGCTGAGCAGAAGACAAGGAGGTTTTCAGGAAAAAACCCAAACACAACCTGCATCTCCCTGAGGACAGAAGGGAGGGATTAGAACCTCTTCAAACTCCCTGCTCAGCAGTTCCAGCTCTTGGCTCCAGCACCCCACCCTGCCCCAGGGCACTGTGGTGGCACAGCAGAACCATCCAGGTCCTGAGGAGCCAACACAGGCCCAGCCAACTCTGCTTCGTGCTCCACTAGGAAGTCACTCTGCATGGCTGGTTTGGGTTTGGGTTGCCTTCTTTTCTTCTCAGCAGATTCATGGAGGGTGTTGGCTGTGGTTTGGAGCTTCCTTGAGCCACTTCAATGGCACAAAGTGGAGAGGATATTTCCATCTGCTCTGAGCTTTGAGAAGATGCAAATCTTCATCCTCCGTGGAGAAATCTTCAATGGCCCCAAATCCTCAGGTCGGAATTGCCTCAGGTGTTTGGTTTGGCCACCAAAGAGAAAGGTCCAACATTCCCTTTGTTCTAAGGTTGAAGCAGATCAAGAAAACCGAGGGGAGGAATCACCTTCAAAGGGAAGTTGTGTCAAGCAGAGGAAACACAGATTGATCCTACACTGCTCATACCCAGGGAGGAGGAGGAGAATCCTTTATCCATCCACTGAGTCTGGACCACAAGTCTAGAATATCCTGCCCTGATCCACCTCTTTCCACCTCAGATCTCTGTCTAAACCCTTCCCTTCCCCTCCCTCCCATTAGCAATGTTGACCACATCACAGGGAACAACTTGCCTTGGAATCCTCCATGGACTGTGGAGCTGTCTGTCTGCAAGGAACGAGTGTTGGCAGAAGGAACTAATTAGTGCCTAATTTCTTAGCTGTCTTGATGCACAATCTGCTCTGTGGCAGCTTTTTCTGGGTCTTGGTCGTTCCCACCTGCTGAGCTGATTCCTGGGGCTGCAGGGCTGAAGATCCAACCTTGGATCTCCCAGGTCACCCCACTTGGCTGTGTCCTCTGTGTGCTGGGAGGAGTAAGAATGGAGTAAGAATGGAGTAACAGTGAGAGTAAATGGGAATAGCCCATGGTCTAACGGAGAGCAATGAGATGAGAGTTAAGGAGTATGAGGAGGAAAGTTGGATCATCCCATCTGGGCTTGGACAGGGGAAGGAAACCCACTGGGATTCCTGGGAGATGGAGAATTGGAGAGCTGGAGAATAAAACCCCCAAATTATCCCTGATAATCATTCCCTGAGTAATGATAAGAGGCAACAAATCCACATGGACTTGCCAGGGTCCCAGGCTGGGGACTGGATACTGGGATCAGTCTCCAGGTTTAGGGCTGGCAGGAGGCTCTGGTTGATGGTGACCTCCCAGGTGGGGCACTTGGGGCTGTCAGAATCCCAGAATCAGGTTGGGAAAGAGCTCCAAGGTCACCAGGCCCAACCTGTGTCCCATAACTACCTTGTCAAGCAGAGCAGAGCATCAGGTGCCACGTCCAGTCCTTCCTTGGGCACCTCCAGGGATGTGACTCCTCAGGCAACTCTTGTCCTCCAGGAACTTCTGAGCCGTTTCAACCACTTGGTTAACACCTGGAAGAAAAGCTGAAGTTACTCAAGTTGATTTGGGTTTTGAGTGGGCTCAGTCTGGGCCAGGAGAGGAGGAAAGGGCAGAGCAGGAAGGGGAAGAAGAGGAGGAAGGAGCAGAGCACAAAAGGAAAGAGCCTCTCAAGCGTCAGATTTGGAAAATCCTGATGTTGGGCAAGGCTGGATGGGCTTGATGTCTTTGGAGCTTGCCTGGTTTGGTTTGGCTTGTGGTGGTTGGAATTAGCTTCTGACACAACAGAAAAACAACATTCCAGGAACTCTCACACACACAGAACAATGAGCAAGTGAAAAGGCTTCAATGACAACCTTGGCTGGGAGAACATCTCTAGGCAGAATTTATTCCACCAGGGTTAATTAGCAGCTCAGCTGTTCCCAGGGGAGGGTGTTGTGTCTGCTGGTTGTTGTGGTTGTGTTGTCCCTTCTGCTGGTGCTGCAGGGACACACTGTGGCCATGGTTTCTGGGCAATGATGTTCTCCCAGATGATTTTCTAGCTGTTCCTCACCTCTTGGTGTCCTGGTCTTGGTTTGATGTCCTGGGTTAATTTGGTGTCCTGGTCTTGGCTTTGTGTTGTGGTTTTGGCCTGGATAAGGTTTTGGC
>NW_008668635.1:0-7990 GCF_000695815.1 Acanthisitta chloris
GATGTGGCAGAGCCCTTACCCACTCAGCACCACCCCCAGAGCAGCCGCGGGCAATGCCGAGCCCTGGAGTGGTACCACACTGCCACAGGCACTTGTGGCAACCTGGTGCACACACAGCACATGGGACAACAGCTTCTTGCAACTGTGTGACCTCTGCTCGTGCACAGCCGTTTTGCCCATGGGTGCCCATGGGACTGGCCTTGGAGGGGCCATCACATTCCTGCAGCAGGCAGAGGCCACCCGTGCTGGACAGATTCACAGCATCTCAGGGCCTTTCTGTCCTGCACCGCCAGCCCATGCAGTGGAGGATGCCAGAGATGCTGGCACTGCACAAGACACAGCTACCCCAGACAGGAGCCTCAGCTCTCCCCTGCCAGCGGGAGAGATGAAAGCTGGGCCAGACTCTGAGGTTACCACTCACCTTCTGTGATTCCTTCCCCCTCGTGTGTTGGGGACCAAACCAGAGAGCCCTCCCTGTCTGTGTGTGGCTGAGCTGAGTGCTTCCTGTCAATGCCTGGCTTGTTCAGGTGGGCCCCAGCGGGAGCAGGAGACATTCCACAGCTCCCTGCTGAAAGCACTGGGAATGTTGCACTGGGATAGGGAAAAAAAAAGGAGGGGGAGGAAGATGAACAACTTCCAGCAGCAAGGCCCACCTGAACTGACAGGATGGTTATCAGAGCTGGGAAAGGAGTCAGAGGAGCTGGAGCAACCTGGGCTCCCTGGGGCAAAGCACAGAGGTATCCCCAGGCACCCTGGCTCTAGCACAGGGACTCAGAGTACCAAGGGCACTTGAAGATTCATCCCAGGCTCTGTGGCCCTGAAAGAGAAGTAGCAGCAGCACATCTTGGCAGTGCCAGCCCCATCTTTAAGTACCTGGAGCTCTCCTTGCCTCCTGTGGGCAGCTGGCACTTTGTAGGAGGAGAGTGCGCTGAAGAAGCACCACTAATGGGCTGCACCACACTTTGTTCTCTGTAGGAACCCTGCAGACAACACCAAACACCTCTGCTGCCTGTGCAAACCCACTGAGGGCTCATCACACTGTAGCTCCCACCATCCCTGGAGCTATTCCAGGCCCTCCACAGACTTGGAAACACAACAGGGTTCAAGACTAGTTTTGAAAGCCCTTTTTACAGTGATACAAGCTACAGAATGTTCAGTGAAACAGTTGACAGGTTTAACTCTGGCACAACAAGCAATGACAGGGACAAGTAAGTCCCCAGTCCGTGGCCTGTGCAGTTAGGCCTGGCAAGGCACAGCAGCACACTCCTGCTGCTGACCACCCTGGGAGAAGCTGAGTGCAGCAGCAAACACCATGTCCTCACGTGCCTGGTACATCAGTGGTCACTGCGTCGGAGGCGACACCTCACGTCCCTGGTATGAGCACACAGGGGTTTGTGTTCCAGGAGGGCTCCTCAAACAGAGTCCTTTGCAGGCCTCTTCCCAACTTGTCCTGCAAAGCCAACCAGAGACTCACATCCCACCTGGAGGCTCTTCCAGAAAGTGCTATTTCCAGTGGACCTCTCCTCTATAAATCCTGTAGTTTCACTACTAGAGGACAGAGCAGGAGGAAATGCAGAATTCAGTGGGCAAATGTGGTTAGAACAACCATGGAAGGAACCGAGCAGAGCTGGGCTATTTAGTTGGCAACAGGGGCATTGGGAAGCTGTTGGTTTAGGCACACACCAAACCTATGGACCACTTATGAAGCCTCAGTTCCAGGCTGGTTTCACAAGAGGAGAAACTCCACACAGAAGAGCCACACTCCAGCCACGACCTTCCTGGCTGTGTCAGCACCCCTGGGGCCAGCACCACCAGCCCCATCTGGCAGGGAACGCTGTGCTGGGCGGACAGTGTTCCTGCCTTGCCCAAGAGCTGGGCATACCCCTCGCATGTGACAGGGACAGGCATTAGCTCAGATGATCTGAAGTCTCAGATGCAAAACCTAGATAAGGTCTTCCCAACTCCCCACCCTCAAAGGGACGGGGAGGGAGCAGTGCCCCTTCTGACCACGGCGCACAGGTTCTCCACCTAACCAGACCCACAGGTCCCAGAAAGTCTCTCCTGTCCCCAGTGCACCCAATTCCTGAAGAATTTATTGCAGCTCTCTAAGCACAGCACAGAGCTTGTTTTTTGATAGCTAAGTACAGCCTAATTTGTGATTTTTAAGACCTGGTTGGCTGCTGGATATGTAGTTTGTTAATTCCCCTCATCTGACTGACAAATGCTATCAGTTTGCCTGCACAGAAAGGGCAGGCTATGCCAAACATGCATTTCTGTCTTGTGGTTTCACCTTAAGAGTGCTTCAGCTGAGGGAAACACAACCCCTTTCAGCTGGGTCTGGTGCCTCACAGAGTTGTCAGCTCGGCAGCAGCAGTGAAGTTGTGCACAGCAGAGAGTGAATTACCCACAGCTGAATGCCACCAGGAGCCAGGGCTTGCTGCTGGTCCCCTCCTTGGTTCCTGCCCCTTGGTGCTGCTGGAGCAGATGCCAAGAGTTCTGCCACAGGCACGTGGGGTGGGGGAACACAAAACCCACCCCTGGAGGAGGCTGGAACAGGCAGAGCCAGGCACTTTGCTTTCCTTTTCTCTCTCAAACCAACAGCTCCTGCTGGGCTGGGACATCCAGCCAGGACCCTCCTGCAGAGTGGGTCTCTGTCTGCCCCCAGCGAGTGTCGGCCACGCTGCTGCTGGCTGGGAATGACAGATCTCCCTACCTGAGCTGCACTAAATGCTATATTCCCATCTCAGTCTACTGGCAAAAGTAAGAAAGGCAAGGGGAAGGACAGACCTTACATTAGGTGCCAAAACCCAACACACATACTGTTAAGGCCTCACATGTCTCAGACTAAGTAGAGGTGTGAGACCTGACTCAGGAGGTTGTTCTCTGCTCTGTTGCTGACATTTTGGGCAACCACCACAGCCCCTCTCCCTCCTGGGCTCAGTCTCTCTGTGCATGAGCAGAAGACCAGGACTCTAAATACAATCTATAAGGGGAGCAGCACCAAAGCAGCCAGTACTGCCCACCCGCACGGTTACTGTCACCCTGACACGGTCTCTGTGCCTGAAGAAAGCCTCAGTGGCAATATTTTACAGGGAAAGGGCAAGTTATAGGGACCTCCACAGCCCTGGGGCAGGGCACAGCATTTCTCACTTGTGAAAACACTCAAACATATTGCCATCTCTCCAGTGAGGGGATGCAACCAACAGAAACCAGATATGGAAGGCAAGGTAGCACACTGCTTTCCTGTTCATCCAAAAGCTTTGCATAAATAAAGAACTAACAAGAAACATGCTCAAAACATCATTCATCACACAACCAGATGTTTAACAGCTGGGGGAAGCCATGCATTAGCCGTGCTGGCGTGAGTCTTGGGACTAGTCCTATCTCCTGAAGAACCCACCTGGTGCACTCCCATGGTTTGTTTGCCCTGGAGTGACTAAGCAGGGGCAGCAGGTGGGCACATGGACGGGCTACCAGGCTGCTCTCACACAGAGGTAACCACTGCTGAGGCTTCATACACCTCAGCACTGGAAGGAGGGGAACCTTGAGCCCATGGCACAAAGTAGCTCCTCCCCAGCACTAGCCCTGTCTTGGCACTGGAGCACAGGCTGAAGGCAGATGTTGCTCCACAAACTAACAGTGAAATCCTCTTGGTGAGAAATACAGTTGGAGGACACTTAGGAGAAGACATGCAATGAAATTACTATCTTACTGGGGTTTTAATGGGCAGAGATGCAACAAAATGGACTAAAAGCATTCCAGTGTTTTGCAAAAGGCCAGGTGGATGATGGCAGCTCTTCCTTCCCATATGCTGACGCTACAAATGGGCTTACTTTAGGGAAACCTCTCTGCTGCTCTGTCTCTTCCCCCTCCCTGCAGCACAGGTTAGGTACAACTGAGGCCAGGAAGAGAGAAGAAAACATCAGTTACTGTAACGAAATACACCATGAGTTTTCCAAGCAATGCAGGGACCCAGTGGGACTCCAGGCACACGGGGTGTGGAGAAATCTAGAGGGGATGACCAGATGAGAACTCCAGATGAGATCTAGAGTTGCCAAAAGGCAACTTATGATACCACTACTGCCATGCTTGGAGAGGTGGGGTGAGCTGCCAGCACAGTGACATGGCAGCCACGATCTAGAGTTGCCAAAAGGCAACTTATGATACCACTACTGCCATGCTTGGAGAGGTGGGGTGAGCTGCCAGCACAGTGACATGGCAGCCAGTGTCCCAGATACTTGCTGACTAAGACTGGAAGAGTCTTCACAAGTGATAGCTCCGGGGAAGCCAACCAAATCTGAAGTAACCAGAACCTCCCCACAGGCAGACTGCAAGACCTCGAGGCAGGCAGATGTGGCCACTTCACATCTTCATGCCTGGAGATTGCACCCCAGTTACTGATACTCTTCCTCACTCGGGCTGGTTTCAGCACCTCATCATCCTCACTCTCCACCTCCAACCCAGTAAACTTCGTCAGGAGCCGATACCTGTGTCAGTCATTTATAAGGAGTGTTGGTGCAGAGCAAGGTTGAGTCATGGCCTACAAAGTCCTGCTTGTAAGTCTGAGCAGACCTATTGGAGCAACCACATCTTTTCCAGGAATTTGCCTGACAAAACCATTTACTGCTACTCATGTTCTGGTACTCGAACTTTAAAAACTTCCTAATATTCTCCTATAGTTGAGAATGAAGACACAAGAGCTTCTACAGAAAGATGTCCTTGGTCAAGGTGGTCTCCTGTAGGTTTTCCTTTAGCACAACATCTCCTGCTCTGCTGCTTTTTTCCCCCATACACATTCTGATGTGACACTGCAGTATATATAATGCATTTCCACAGTAGCTCAAAACAAACTCATGAACCCACATCAGAGTTTAGATACCAAATATATGTGATTCAGAAGCCTAAGGCCTTCCAAAGGCTTTTTACTAACTTCCACTTCACTTGGAGCTCTCAGTCTGTTATAGGAATTGAAACTGGTTTTGCTGATAGAAAAGAAAATAGATATCAGACCTTCACAATCATAGAACTGTAGGGACTGTAATAGACCTTAGAGATCATCTAGTCCTCCTGCCCTGGGCAGGGACACCTCCCACCAGAGCAGGTTGCTCAAGGCTCATCCAACCTGGCTGTGAACACTGCCAGGGTTGGGGCAGCCACAGCCTCCCTGGGCAACCTGGGCCAGTGTCCCACCACCCTCACAGGGAAAACTTCTGCCTAAGATCTAGCCTCAATTTCCCCTCCTTCAATTTAAATCTGTCATCCCTTGTCCTGTCTCTGCAGTTCCTGACAATTTTCCTCCTGTGCTCTAGGCCTGCATGCTGCTTGGGTTTGGAGAAGGCAGAAACAGAGGTTTGGGTTTTAGCTGGCTCTTCACTGTTGCACCTAGATGACTTAGACAAAGGGGGTGAGAGACGTGGTCAGTTGTTTCCCCATCTTTGACAAATGGTATATTGGAAAAAGTCAGTAACTTGGGGGAGAAAGTTGCACTTTCTCCTGTTGCAGTGCCCTGACCATGGTGTCCAGAAAACCAGACCGGCTCCGCCCCCCCAGACCGGCTCGGCCAGCAGCCAGAACAAGGTACACAAGCCACCAGCTCCCCAAAATTGCTCTGGCAGCTATGCTCAGATGGGAAACTCAGCTGCCAGCAAGGCCCTTCACACCTTGCTGAACTCCTGAGCACTTACTCAAGGCTTCTGGCACTAGGTAGCTGTGGGTCCCCACTATGACAGAATAAAACCCAGCAAGGCAGGGAAGCTGCACTCTGGCCCTGGGTCTGCATGGCTGGCACCAGCCGCAGCCTGCCCCACGGACAGCTCTGTGGGCAGAGCCAGAGGTGCTGAGCCAGGAGGGCAGGGGCTGCTGAACTCTGAGGCCAGCAACGGGCTGTCCAGCCCCAGGTGGGTCCTATGGGCACAGGGCCAGGGCAGGGATGAAAAGAGGCCTTCACCGGGAACACAAGGGGCAGCCTATGCCAGGCAAGCGCTGGGAGCTCCAAGTGTGGAGCAACACAGAGCGCTGCGGTTCTGATGAATGTTAAATAAACTTGTTTACAGAAAGGCAGGGCTGCATGTGTATGTGCTGAGACCAGAGGGCTGTTTGTGTGCCCTTCCCTTCTTTGTCTGCATCAGGCAGGAAATTTCCTTTTCTAATGGAGTGCAAAGCAGAAAAAGTTCCACCGTATGCTAAAAGCTCCTGTACTGGGGGACAGCAACTCTGCACGCCTAATGCAGCAGAGAATCCATCTGTTCCTGGGCTGGCTTACTGTACAGGCTGCTTCCCTCATCTCCTGCTCTGAGGTAGCCAGGAACAACTTGTCAGAGGCCTTAAGCCTCTAAAATGCTACAGAGAAAGCACAGAGACTCTCCCACACCCCAGGATCTCAACGCTGCATTCACCAATACAAAGCTCTTCAAGAGACACTGGCCTTGCTGGATGGGTGAACTCACCCAGCAAAGGAATCAAGTGAACTTGGGGTCTTTCACAGGAGCCAAGTGACATGGGGAGGCAATAACAGGTACAAATCATAGCTGCAATGCCAGATCAAGCGTGCAGGAAAGCTAGCAAGGGTGGGGAGCAAATATGCAATAAATATTGGAAATTTAAAACAGCATAGGAGAAATTCCAGATTCTGGAGGAAGCAGACTGAATTCTCACTGAAATGGGTTAAGAAAATACCTTACCTGGTGTGGAGGAAGAGCACAGCCACTGTTTCTGGGAGCAGGAGCAAGCCACAAACTGGACCTGCTTGTGATTAATGTTCCACTGTACACAAAAAGCCCAGGGTTTGACAAGAAAGTATCCACTTTGTAGTGCTCATTTCTTAGTTACTTAAAAGGTTTCCCAGCGAGATGGTGTCTCACAAGGGGGGGGACACCTGCTGCAGCAATTCTGCTCCTGCACCCACAGCTAGTCCAGGCACAGAGTGAATTCCCCTATCGGTATGAAAGCTCCATGAAAAAGAAATCATTTCATCTGCCAGACAGCTGACCAGGATCACCCTGCTAGGCACCATGCTCAGAGCACACTGGGAGGGAACTGCAAACCAGCCTTGCTCCAGGTCCAGGAAGGCAGGACAGGGATTCAGGAAGACAAATGGTGTGCTCCTGCCCGTCCCCTTGGTCCCAGCCATCCCTTCAGCCTGCACAAGGAAACATGCTTTGAGGGAAGCAGTTCCCCACCGGAGTTTCCACCTGGAAGTCAGGTTTCCCTCAGACCCGACAGCCTTTGAAGCTGCCTATGCCCTCAGCTCCCCACAGCCAGCACAGGTGTGCAAAGACAGGAGCAGATAAAGCTGAAATTACTGATCGTCTTAACAAAGGCACCTCACACAACGGGTGCCTCACCTCCTCCTGTTCCCATCACCTCACTCAGAGCCATGCCCACCCTGGTACCCCCACAGCTCTGGGCAGACTCTGTGAGGATGCACATCTTGGCTTGGGACTGAGGTTTTTGTGGACGCTTTCTGGCTGCAGCAGCTGTTGTTGAGTGCTCTGCTGTAGCAGAGGGCAGAGAAAGAATCAGCAATTGGCACACAGGCGTTAGCCAGAGAAAAATGTTCCTTTTCACAACTTAACTGCTTCCTGCCTTTAAAAAGTGACAGACAGCCTGTCTATCAGCTGCTGAGAGCTTTCCATCTACTGCTGACTGATCCATCCACTCATCTCCTGCCACCAACACTCATGGAAGTGCTACTGCTGCTCTGCTTAGGCAAAGTTACTAAGGATTTTCTCCGTTGTCCCCAACAGAAACTTGGTCTCGGGATGGAAAATACATTGTTTCCGAAGCGAGTTTCCATGGATCAATTATGATTCAATAAATACCTACAGATGTTTTCAGGGAAAGGAGAGAGATGCAAGGAGAGAGAGGGAGGCCTTTAAATGCAAACAAAACTCCTTACCTGCCAGCACAGCAGGGACCAGGATGCCACACAGCATTAGCAGGACCAGGCGAAGGACTCTGTGACAGGGCATGGCTTCCCTCAGGAAAAGCG
>NW_008668635.1:8012-31775 GCF_000695815.1 Acanthisitta chloris
CAAAACAGCTCGGAAATTTCACTGGTATAATACAAATTTTGTCCAGTCAGGAAAAAAGATAATTTTCCTTTACAAGAGCAAGTGTGTAGACAGAGTGCAAAGCCCAGCAGAGACTGCTCGCCCTGGCTCCAGGAGCACACCTCCTCCTCAAGGCAGCTCCACCCTCCCAGCCCTGTGCCTGAGCCCCCACACGGCCCCGCCAGGCCCGACACAGAGCAGAGCCTGGCAGGCCCTGCCCCAGGCCAGGGATGCTCCTGGAATGCCGTCCCTCAGGTCATCCTGTGGCACAGGACACCACAGGAGCCACTGGGGCAACTGACCCCAACCCACAGCGACTGCCCAGGGCTCCTTCCAGGATAGGCACAGCGAAGAACAAGGGCCAGAGCAGCTCCATGGCATCCCTGTGGCTGGGTAATACTTACAGCGGGTGGTCTCTGCTGGCAGCACTGCCCCTTAAAGTCCGGAAAGTCTCCCAGGAGAGTCACCTTGGCAGGCAAGGCTCAGCGTCCTCCTTGGATCTGAACTGCACAGACACTGCCTCGCAGCCTCTGCCACGCCATCCCTGCCTGCCTCGGGGGCTCACAAAAAGTTCACAACAGAGAAAACTGAGATTTGTCTCAAATCATACTTGCACCAACAGAGACTGGGGAAAGGATGAGGTGTAGAAGAAGGAGAACACTCCCGCTTATTGTCACAGAAGAATTTCATTAGGATTTTTAAGCTGCTATGAGGATGAAATACTTGATGGTTTCCCTTCATGTAATAAAGTAAATGTTCTCTCCCCCCCTAGTGTCAGTTCTTTATGCTCTGGAAATATGACACAAGTTGTTTTGTCTTAAATTTCAGATTTTTCTGCTAAGAGATCTCTTTGCTTTCTGGCTTTCTCTGACAGGCAGCCAGACACAAGTGTCCTTTTAAATCACTCTGCTTGCTGCAGTGCTTTGCAGAAGTGTTTGGCCGAGACAGGAAGCAGCAAAAACAGAGGCAACAGAGCAATGTCCCTGCAGTGAAATGAAGTTAGGCAGTTACCTGGTGAAATGTGCTCAGAAGAAATGTCAGGTATCTCTAGCATCAAGCTCAACATCTGTCACAAAGCCCCACTAGCTGTCCAGGTTCATGGTCTGTCTGAAAATGAACTCAAAGTGCATAAATAAATCCAACAGCAGCTAAAATGCTGTAGGTCCCATTTTCCCCATCCCTACTGATCCAATTATCTTCTGCTACAGAAACAGTCCCTGCCACAGGAGGTGACAAGGCAGTCACCTGAGCACACAATCTGCACCTTACCTTTGTACTCAGTACAGAAACCAGAACACTTCAGTATTAACAGCGAGATCTTCCCCACCGGTCCATGAACTGCAAATTCTCAGAAGCTGAGCAAGGTCCTTGGGGTTTGACAAGTTATTGCACATTTCTCCTGCTTGCATTTCTGCATTTTCATTTAGCACTGGAGGAGTTGTTCCTTCCCTGCTCCCCAGCTGAGCTGGAAATCAACAGGCTTTGGCCTGTTTGTTACATGGCAGAGAGCAGGCCAGAATTAGCCTGTAGGATCACACCATTACAAAAACAGAGCCAGACACCTTATATGCCAAAAAAGAAGCCATTAAAGCAAAGTCAGGTTATCAGCCTAAACATGTACTGTTCTCTGAGACCCTGGCCAAGCATCATGCATACTGACTTCATGTTCTTTGTGGCCATGGGAATGGCAGGAGGACATTTATCATGAACTCCGACTGAGATTTTTCCACACAAAAACAAGCAGTAAGCAGAAAAAAAGGAAAATAAATCTAAAAAGGGAGGCCCTACAAGGTGTCCATGTGGACTTTAGGCTGAGGGGAGAAATCAAACCTCTCATTTAGGGCAGTGAATGCTGGAGTGGGTGGGGTGGCCATGACTGGCAAAGGAGGCTCCATGGCCGAGTCTGTGTTGACAGAAAACCAGACCTGGCTTGATCTCCCCTGCATAAACAACACGAGCATGAATGCACATGTTTCTGTGCAGAGAGGGGGGGAAATTAGAGCTTTCTTGTCAGAATTTTCCAATATCAACTTACTGGTGTTTATTTGAACTCTTAAATTATCAAGTAGAAAAACCCACAGTATCTCTCACCAGGGAAGGTACAAAGCAGCAGTTGTTCCACACCCTGTGTACTTGCTTGTCATTCCTTGAAAAACGATGCAAGTCAATTTTTGGGTGAGTTTTAGCACCATCTCAAAACTCAGCTTTGACAAAAGCAAGCAGAAAGTTTTCTCTCAGATATAATACAACCAGGTTTTATTTAAGTTCTCTCTTTCCCCCCCCCCACACTGGCAAAAGTTCAGAGGGAGGTTAAAGTTTTGTAAACATTTTAACTACCCCTCTTCCCCCTTTTATGAATTTACAAAGCAAAGGAGACACGGAGACCAGATTTGCAACAGTTCCAAGTCTCTCCATGCTATCGGATCCAAAAACTATATACAAGTCTGCAGCAGTCTCTGTATACTTACTGTACATGTTTGGGGGCAGGGGGGAGAGGAGGAGGAGACCCCAAAAAAAATTAATAAACCAAACAAAAAAAAAATCCAAAGCCAAACTGCTCTTGAGCAACTCGAACTGTTTTCTTTAGGCAGTGATGACAGAACAACAGACACCTTTATACAACTCCACCAAAACTGTAGTGCATCTCCCTTTGCAGGTTACAACCCTCTGGGGACGGGAGATGGGACTGGGGGGGGGGGGGGGTGCATTTGGCAGTTTTCCTTCTTTCTTTCGTGGTGTGTGCATGTGGATGGGTGGAGCAGGGAAGGTGGTGTTAATCTTTCAGTGAGAAAGGTTATGACTCCATAAATACTTAGATTATGGATCCCAGTAAAGGTGCATGAAGTAGTTGAAGGTGTAGGAGATAAGCAGGGCGGTCACTGCACACAGCTTCATCCTCCAGAGTCCCTCCACGACGAAAGGGCATCTCTGCTCGGTACCTAAGCACTGCTTGAAACGACAACCAGCTGAGACTGCTGGGTACGTGTCTGAAAGCCAGTGTCCACCCTCAGACTACAGATCCACACAGTACAGATCCCACTGTCTCTTAAACGAGACAAATTCGCAGGAAAAGAGCTCAAAATAAACTGGTCCTAACCCTCTGAAGGTAGCATTTAAGGGGTAAATTCAACCTGAAAGAAGAGATGCCACCCCCCTTTTTTCCCAGAGCAGAAGTCCCCATTTGTCCAGGAAGGCTGGAGTACGCCGAGAGGGAACTCCACCAGCTTCAGCATCACCACCTAACGAAGACAGACTCGAGCTTTCCCTCCAGAAATAATGTGCTGAGAAGGGCTGGCAGGGGGTGTGCAACTTCAAACCAACCCAAGCTAAACTGCGCCCGCCGCCCTCTCCTGCCGTCGCCAGTTCTAAGGTTAGCTTATGAACGCAGCTCCTGGCCTGGACAGCACCTCTTGCCCTGATGGAGCGCCAAGTCAGTATCTGTGTGGCATTTTGGTTTTGACCAACATCTGTTAACCACAAACTCTCTCTCTCTCTCTCCGTGTGACTGCATTTGTCGGATGTGGTAAGAGTAACCAGGAGAGGGAAGCAATGGTTTGCAGAATCCCAACTGATTTTTTTTCCCCAAGTATGTCAGCAGAAGGAATCACAGCACAGTGAAAGCTTGCTGCCCAGATCAGCCTCGTTGTGAACAAATAACTCCCACCCTCCCAGGACTCCAAACAAAGTCCGCTTGACTCCGGGCTGACAGCAGGAACACCACCTGTGCAGTCCTGGGCAGAAAGTTTGCCGGGGCCAGAGGAAGCAGCCTGAGATGATCCTGTGATTCGCTGTGAGGCGAAGAACGCGTGGTGGAGAGCACTGTGTCCAAAACTGAGAATCCATGGTTAACAGATGCAGGAAAAGCCAGTTGATCTGCACATGCTCAGTAGTCTTCCAAAGTCTCTATTTCTCCCATATTGAGTCGCTCTGACGAGGCATTCACTGAAAACCCTGTGAACCAAGGAGGACTGGTGTTACCAACACAGACATGTGGCATCAACTGCAACAAACCACGCCAAAGATAAGGGGAGTCATTCATACTGGGTAAAACCTCAGTGAAACTCAGTAATGCTAGAGATAATTACCCAAACTGCTCTTTTTTCCCTTAATAAATCAAAAATAATCAGCTATATATTTAGATAAGCATCACTTGGTCTTCAAAAACAGACCAGAACTGTTTTCAACTTCCATCTAGAGTACATCATCTGCAGAGCCAGCCCAAGGCACATCTAGGCCTGGTGGCAGCAGCTTGGAAAGGAGTGCGTTTGAGTGAAGTGGCACTTGGAAGTGCCTGCCAGCACCTTACTCACACGGTCCCAGAGCCAGAAAGAGACATTTTGAAAACTCACAATACAAATGTGGAATCATGCTCGACAGTGCAGAGGGTGTGAGCAATTCTGCCCCTTACTTTACAGTCTAAATACCTGTACTTGTGAAACCTAGTGGAAAGTCCATCTATCTCCATGCTTTGTTTTGGGGTTTTTTTAACAATCTTCTGTCTCAGGAACACAAGATGACAATGTACAAAGTTATACAGGGCCATGCAGGTGCCTCAAGATGCACCCAAACTTCTACCCTATCTTCTAGCCCTAAGTGCTGGGGGCGTGATGTATATGAGAAAAGCATGAGAAAAAGCAAAAGCACTTTCAACAACGAAAAAAATCCAATGTATCATATGCAACTTTCCTACTGAAATCCTGTTTTTATGGCTGCACCCACCCCACACGGAGCATGAGAAAAGGGGAGGTTTTCCTCTGTAAGGCTACTGAAGAGGGGGTTGACATTTCACTGTCTGGAGCAGGCAAGGCAGGCCTGCCCTGCGCTGGACCCCAGCCGCTTCCCACGGCTGTTATCCTCAGGAGCCGGAGCGCAGGAGGTTCCGGAGAACTGTCCTGGCTCCCTCTCATGGCACTGGAACGAGCAGCACCAGCACAGCACACACGGCCCGGGCAGGGCCCTGCTTTCCTCCGGCAGCAGCACAAACGTCCACGTTACTCGGCAGGAACATGGCAGCAATGCATCACACCCCACAGGGCTCATGTACCTGCACAATGACCTTGTATCTTAAGGGCCACTCTAAAGAAACCTTTCCATCAATGCTACAGGGGCTGCTTAACCGCTTTTCTCACACAAAAATTAAGATAAAACATAGCAAGTAAATGAATGAATAAAGCACTACTACCTATGTCATCTTCTCCCCCGCCTTCAACCCAAAACCTGGGAACACTTCAACCTTTGCCATCTTTCCTAACTAGGGCGTTAGCTCCTGTAAAAAGGTGGTAAGAGTAATGACAAGCTGCAGGCAGCTGCCCCTCATGCAGGAACAGAAATGTGCTTTTCTTCAAAGAATGAATTAGCATTAAATCCACAAAATAGGCACAGATAACTCACAAGAGGCAGAGGCAGTTTAACTGCCATCCCTGAACCACCTAAGGATCTCCAGGTAACAACCAAGGTATCAAAGAGGCCTTGGCATGGGTGGAAGTTCTTCCAAAATTTACCATGAGAGCGGTACAGGATTTTTCAAATCATTAAATAACACTGAAACAGATTCTAAAGACACTTCAGCTTTTCTGCACAAATTCGATACTCCCACTACAGTCAACAAGAATTCTACAGTCCACAAGACAAACCACCACTGCCAAATGAAACACTGATTTCCAAAACTGGGAACTGACCTAACAAGCTGGGATCTGCACGAACCATCTTCTGCTTCTTCTTTTTCTTCCCGCTCTGCACAGCCTCGAAATTGGATTGCTGGTTGTTGCTCTGATTGGTCTGAAAGACCGAATGTAGCGAACTGTGGTTCATCCCCCACACTGAATCCTAGAAAAAAAAAAGTCAAGGACAAGATTACAAAGCACAATAAAGTTGGGTTTATTTATACAGAAAGCATTCAGAGCACCCAAAGCATTTCCTGGATAGGCACGCAAAGACACTGCTCGATCTACAGGCCTCAACTGCTTTACTCTCTGCATTTTACACAACCTGTAAAATCCTGCTCACCAGCCCAGCAGAAATGCAGGCTCTCCACACTCAATACAGTCTCTGTACACTCCTGAGCACCACAGTGAGTAATACCCACCTGCTGTTGCTGCTGTTGCCGCTGCTGACTGGCCTTCTGTTTGGCACGGCGCTCAAGAAACTGCTTGGCAAACTCCTTGGCCTCAGGAGTGTCTCCAAGGTAGGCTCTGATGTAATCATGGACCTCATAGGGAGACTCCACTTCCTTCAGGAAAGAAACAAACGTGGGAACTGCAAGAAGAAGACAGAGCATGAGAGAACGCACACTGACATGTGAACATAACGCATGCAATAAACAAACTTCAGAGTTCTGTGTCAAGTATTTGCTAATCCAGCAGCCACAGCAAACAGCTTGACCTTCCAAGTTCCCTACAATACAGCCCTATCATGCAATGCATGCTGAAACTGGATCTTCATCCACCTGCCTGATAATGCTTGCATGACCACCAGAACTCACCAGCAGGGCTCTTGGTGGCAGACTTTAAAACTGTTTCCAATCCCCACGGGTTTGCTATAGTTAGGACAATTGCAAAAGATGATGCAGATGGTTCTTGAGGCCACTATTTACTGATGACGTTTTGGTGAATGCATTGAAAACTTTACTTTGATGTCATTACTGTCCACTCAGAACTCAGGAAACAAACCACACAGTGTGTCTCACATTCCTCCCCACCTCTTACCATCTAAGTTGTTGGCTGTGTTAAGTGCATGAAGCATCTGTTCACACCACTGAGTGAATCCATCCTGGGCTTTATTAACCCCCTGGAATAATTTCAACAGCTTCTCCTCTTCTTCTACCTTCTTATTTTGTCTACTTGTAATACCTACAGATTTACTGAGGCAAAGAAAATGCACATATTAGATCATAAAATACCAGACTTACCCACAGTACAGTGTACAGTGCAATGTTACAAGACTCACTATTTTACAAGATGCGAACATTTTCTAAGAACCAACTAATTTTTTTAACAGATGACAAAAATTGTGAATGGTCACCTAGGAGCTATCAAAACAGATACTGAGTGACACAGGAAAAAAAAAACCACATGATGCTGTAACTGGTAAGTGATCATCTCAGGAGTGGTAGCCTTTCTTTGCAAAAGCTCCTTCCCCAGTTCCTACCTGAGGCTGGCATTGCTTTTGTTTTTATTGGTTGAGTTACGAGGTCCCACTTCCTTCACTGCATCATCCCAGAAACCCATGTTTGAGTTTTTGGTATCAGCATTGCTCCAGATGCTACTGACTAGGTCAGACGCCCACTGGTTGCTGGGATTAGTGTTTAGGGAGCCCCACACTGAATTCCCAATGCTGGTGTGCAGGTTAGAGTGCTGTTGAAACACAACAGAGAGATCCTGGTTATTAGCACCAGAGCTGGCAGAACAGAACACACACGGAGCACTGTCACATGCTGCCTCCCCACACACCCTACGTACCGTGGTACTTCTGACTCGGTTCGGCTGCTGGTGCTGCTGCTGCTGCTGTTTCTGCATCTGCCTTGCCTCCTCCTGCTGTATCTCCAGCAGGGACTTGGTGGTGCCTGTTGGTTTGGTGACATTACCCCAGCCTGACAATTTCTGCTGCTGCTGCTGCTGTTGTTGCTGGAGAGCCTTCATGAGTTCACGCTGCTGACGCCTTTGCTATTGCAAGACCAAAGTGTTTGTCCAGACTTTCAGAAGTTCATTACTATTCAAAACGTCTAGCTTGGAAACTGGTTTTAAACTGATTTAATTTTCTTCTGGAGAAGTCTCGCAGATCTATCATTTTTTGGGCCATTAAGTTACACCCAAAGGGGAGACACTCAGTACCCAGTAAACACAAACTGTTTACTGACCTAGGACAGACTAATTTTATCAAATCATGACTGCAGCCAGCTAAGCATTTGGGGTCTTGGAAGAACACCTCCCCTCCTACCACCATTTGTTCTCCTCAGCTTGCCCCCTTGCTCTGCCCTGATCTTGTGCATATCTGCAAACATATTAACTACAGATATGCAATAACTTTATCCTGTTTCATAAACACATTATACTCCTAGGTTTAAGAGGGTGCAGTCTTCCTTCAGATACTTGTATGAAGAGGCTATAAAGCCTTTCACACAAGTACTTATTGAACTGAAAGAGGATTTTACTCGAGCTATGCTATTTCAGAAAACATTCCTCACCCTCATCATCCCTTCTACCAACCTAAGTGACAGCCAAGCAGTCACACAGCTGAGTCCACTCTAGTAATTTAAACTGTTACTATTAGTACTTACCTCTTCTCGAAGCTGCCGTTCTCGTTCTTCTTCTAACTTCTGGATTTCTGCCAACGACAGTGTGGTCTGGGATTGACAAGCTCCTGAATTTGATTGCTGACCCCATGTTGAAGATGAAGGGAGCTGGGCCAAAACAGGCATCATCAAAAATTACAACACATTTTAGGGAATACTGCTGGAGTATAATCATGAAAAAGCAGCGTAAGCCCAGGGCAAAAGAAAGGAAACCTTTAAAGTTTAACAAAAGCCTGGAAAGTATAAAATGGCATAATTAAGTACGCGAAGGCACAAAGTATAAACTGTGCGTTCTCTGAACTGCCCTCTGATGCATCATAGTCTACGGCACAATACACCCAGAATATTGTACCATAATTGCATGAAAACCAGCAGTTTTCATTTCAAAGACTCCAGGAACTCCAGGCTCTAGACCAGCCCTTGCTCACTGCAGCAGAACAGACACCTGTACCCATCAGTGAGTCCCTGCCCACAGCACTCCTGCTGGCTTTTCCTCTTCAGGGTTTTTTTTCTTTTTTTAGCTTATCTTCCTCTTCCTTAAACCATCACCTTCACACTCAACTATTTACCCTCTTCCCTCTCTAGCAGCTCACTCCTCACAGTTCTGCCCAGGCTGCTGCAGACTCCAGCCGTGGCTGTACCCACCACAGCGCCCCGGAGGAGGAGGTCAGACTGCAGCACACATTACCTTCATTTGTGCAAGTTGCTGCTGCTGCTGCTGCTGCTGCAGCCGCCGTAAAGCCTCCTGCTGCTGCTGCCTCTGCCTCATGATCTCCTTCTGGCGCTGGAGTTCCAGCTCCTTGCGCTTCCGCTCCTCCTCCTCCAGCCGCTGCCTGGCTGCCTCTTCCTCCATGCGCAGCCGACTCTCCTCCAGCCGCCGCTGAGCCTCCTCCTCTTCACGTGCCCACTTGGCAGCCTCCTCTTCCTTCCCAGGACACACAAACAAATCTAAGTCAGTTTAGCGAGATTCAAAATACTCCTAACTCTGTGGGATGGATATTGTGACACAACAGCAAGAGGTCTGCATATCTGCGACCCGTGCAGTTTAGTTCACTCATTTGCCTTTGTGTTTCTCAGGCAAGAAAGCTCAATAATGTAGTCCATATTCTCTAAAAAGACACATTTCCCATTGCTCTGCCAAGGAACTTCGAAGAGAATGGCATCCCCTTAGTTCAGACCAGCTGATTTCATGAGTTTCCTTCTAGGAAATATGCACCCTTCAGTCTGAGCTTCTACCTGCTCATACTGAAGTACTACTACACACTCCGTGGAATAAAACTTGGCAGAAATAACATGAAAGAAGAAACAGGTGACAAAGATGCTAATGTTTACTGCTGTTACTCCATGCTAGAGTTGCAGAGGAAAAGATGCTTCTGTTAACAAATGAGGTTACTGTGTGGTGGGACACAAACAGTGATGAACATCTTATAAGGCAGGACCCTGAAAAGGAACTTTTAAATACCAACTGGGAATTCTGACATGGACCTGGAAGTTAATGTGAAGCCAGTCACGTGTCAAGATTAGTTTGAGGGACTGTGACAGAATTAGGGGGCTGGAAGCTCAAGTTCCCCAATATGGACTTCTAGTGTTGACCCCAAGGGAAAAAAGCCCCTGTTAAGACTAAGACAAGAAAAGGGAAGAAGAAAAGCTCTAACTCTGGCAGTGGATATGGTCTTGGCATAGTACTGAACGACTGGCAAAACTGATCATCTCAGGTGATGCTAAAGGCAACAGCTCTGCAGTAAAGGCCCCGAATGATAACTGAAAACAAACTGTTGTTCTGGTACCATACTCTGCCTTTCTTTTGAAGACAGGAGTAGAAGTACCATACTGCAAAGCCATTCCTAAAGCTGCAGGAGAACACTTGCTCAACCCGGATCTCTTTTCCACAGGGCAGATGAGATTCTGATTATTTTGACTGAAATCAGGATACAGGTAAACAACCTCTTTTTCATTCACTTGACACTGCCCACAAGCTTCGTTTCCATTCACCAGAACTGATGGTCTCTGGGGCACAGCTGAGTTCCAAAACCAGTTTTTTCTGGCAGCCTCCAGAATGACATACAACAGGTCCTTTCTGCCACTTTTCACCTGTTTACGAATTAACTCCTCCCGCTGCCGTCTTTCCTCCTCTTCTCTTCTTCTCTCTTCCAGTCTCCGAAGTGCTTCCTCCTGTTGTTGTCTCTCCTCTTCCTCCCGCTGCCGCCTTAGTGCAATCTCCTGCTCTCGCTGTCGCCTCAGGGCTTCCTCCTGGAGTTGGGAACAGAATGTCAGCCTATAAATGCCATTTTACTGATAAGCCACATCAGAACACAGATTACAGCACTGTTTGGCCAAATTGAGAGCCCCATGAAAACCTCCCTAGCTTCAAGCTTCACTCTGCATTGAGCATTGCAGACCCACAGGTTAACAGGTTTTTGATGCACTGTGCATCTTGTACATAAATTATGTTAATCAACACACACATGGAATCATTGCCTGTCTTTAGTTTAACGAACGGTGTTGGGAATGACAAAGGGTGAGAGTCCTCCTCCCACTAGCAATATAAATATACACACCTATTTGGTTTAATGTGTGGTTTCCATTAATTTTTTTCATCTTTCTTTTTTGGTGTCAGCTCTAAGTTGGAAGCTTTTCCTACTTCTAGGAGTTTCTGAACACTACAATACTCAAGCCACATCTCCAGACACCAGAAAGCAGCTGATGCAGCCTTAGGGACTTAAGGAGCACTTAGGGACACGGTGACTCTGAAGTCCCAGAGATGTGGGACACAAGGAAAGGGCTTTGCCTGGGCCATGCCTACACTATCTATGGGCAGTGGAAGTCTCCTGAGGCTTTGATTTTGGGCTACCCTAAATTATTTACACAGCTCCCAATAAACATCAGCACCCTTTCCTACTGCCCCAAGACCAACATAGCAGACATTGGTCTGTCCTGCTACTTGCACTCTGTGGGAATGGGGCACGAGCAGCCTTTGGTTGGCTTCCTGCGTGCAGCTCCGTGGGAGCACATCTGTGGAACTTTTCCCCAGTTCTGAATTAGCCTTGCATAAAACAGCCTTGGGTTTTGCTGCCTTGTCTGACCTCTGACATCCACTAACTGAAATTAAGGCCACCCTGTCTGTCATCCCTTCTATTTTCTCTCCATTTTCTGACTTATCCTACCTAACTTACAGACCCTACTTTTTGGGCAAGAACATCGTAAAGCTATTAAATACCTTTTCCGTTCAAATGACCACTACTATGCAATCATACTCTCACAAGCTTTTCATAAGCAATGCATTATTCACAGGATGAAGGGGGACTAACTGTGCAGCATGGACGTAAATTCTGAGCTCGGATCAATCAATGAAGCTAATTGTGAAAGCTAAGACCCTTTTATTCAAAAACCTTAATGTACACACAGCACATATAAACTGCACTACAGTGTCCTGAACAACTGGACCAGGTTTTTCTCTGACAGTGCCTAACCTCAGATGTCTGCAGCAGAACTGTCAGCAGACAAAGCATTTCTATAAGCAATCCTAGGGCACTGAAGAGCTACTGGCTCCAAGCCAACAGTTCATTCATACTCCTGTACATCACTTAAGTGGTGTAGTGCTAAATGTGAGTGCAATAAGTGGTGTTCTTCCACTAGCCGGGCATAAAACAGTAGCCCGCGAATCATTCTCATTGATCAAGTCCTTGATTTGTCGTAATTCACAAAAACTTCAAGCACAACACCTGAGCCATTTCTGTAACTTGGGCCTGTATCTGTATTAATTGGACACATGCAGTCAAGTCACAGTAATCAAGTGTCCCAAATACAAGTGCTGAAATTTCTGCTGCTTGTGTCCTTTATTGCGCAGCCTGCGCAGAGGAGGTTGGGGCTGTGTCTCTGGTTTGACTGGAGACCACAGCCCAGGGTCTGGGCTCAGCAGCCTAGCTGCCAGGCTGAGGAGCTGTCACTGACAACACGCAGCACCCGAGAGAGACGGACAAAGCCACCAAGGCCTCCTATGTGACAGCAGTTCATTAACATCTCTGCCCTCCTTCGCCTTGGGAAATGAGACTAGCACTGCCATTAAGAGAACTGTAGGCATGCCAGGAGAGAGACTGCTGAATGACAGCAATTAAAAGACTTCTCTCCCCTGCAGAACTGGAGACAAACAGTGCTGTACCAATGTGAGGGGAAAAAACTAAATCCAAGATTACAAAAAGCTGGGAACCACATGGCTGAGGCAATTCTTTTTTCCTACTCTTCAGAGATATAAAAAAGGTTGTCTTAATATTTACTTCTGTTATCTCCTTATTATTTGATATCTTTGTTTGAACATGTGACCAAAGCTATTCAAAGTTCTCCAGCTTTCTGCCCCTGACTTGTATGGGAAACACTCAATCCCTTGACTCGTCCTGCTCCCACGTTCACGGCTTCCTGCTCCGAGAGAATCCCAGTGCTCTTCAGCATCTTTGCTAATAATTGTTTTCAAGCACAGATCTTGCTGCACAGATTATTTCAGATCTTTTGAAACGTCTGCAAGATTACAAAAGACTCTTAAGCAGCAATCACCAGTTTAATAGACTCTGGATTCTTAAATAAATAGGGAATTTTTTGCAGTTGGTGACACCTGCAATTCTGCTTGTCTATGTAACTATGGCTTACAAATCTTGTAGCTCTCATCTTTGAAACAGGTATTTGAAAGGGAGCACTGAAGACATAACTCAAAGAAAACAATTATTAGCTAGTTATTAAACCTCAAATTTTGTTCCTGAAAGCAATCAATCAATCAGTACAAAGCAGAAGGTATCAGACTACAGACAAAGAAATGCAGGAGCTACACAGGTTGAGCATTACTGTTTGCAATTCCACAGTGCAAAGTAATTGACGAAAACTATTAACATTTGGTATGACATTTCATCCTACAGAATTGAATTTCTATTAGTTGTTTTTTATTTAGAATTCACCATCAACAGCATATTTACTAACCTTATATACTAGTCTTTTATGCAGTATTACATCAAAAGCCTTCCTGAAGTCCAGGCAGATTAAGTCTACTGCTTCACCCCTCTCAGCTCTCACTGTCATCTCCTCAAAAGAAGTTAATCAAATTTGTTAAGCATCATCTCCTCTGTATCAATCCATGCTAATAAATCAGTTCATCCCTGGTTCTACAATGCCTTCCAGTACAGAAGTCAGATTCAAATATTTTCAAATACAGAACACAACGTTATTTTCTCTTTCCAGAGAAGTGCTTAAACTCTGTTACCTTTTCAGACATTACTGCTCAGAATTAAGCATTGCGGCAATTATTGCATTGGTAATGAACTAAGATACTTGCTGTTACTGCTTTTTAACCCCGTTCTGCTTCCTCATGGTAAACAGTTACTTCCCATGGCATCTCAGAAAGGGAGAGTCAGATTGTTTACTACAGAAATCCAAAGCGAACAACAAAACTTTGGAATTTAACAGACATTAAGGTATACACAGTAGCAAAACTGTCAGATTGAAAAGAAACAACCCAAGTTTATTTGAAGCCACCATGGATGACACACATTGAGTTACCAGGTGATCAGCTGAAAAGTGAGTTGTTGTTATTAACCCAGATCTGAAGCAACCCAGCTCAAAAGTTCAACTTTGAGGCCATTATTGCTTCAACACTACAGTCAACTTTGGCCTTGAGCAGAGGATGCTTTCCCACTGCATAGCAGAATGACCTCCTGTGCACAAAGCAGAGACATCACAGCAAGGAGCCACTGATTCCCTAAGACTCCGTGAAAGCGACTGCACATCATCCTGTGCCCACTAAACACATCTTCAGGGACAGAACCCCAGTGAACTGAGCCCTGTGACTAACTTAAAAATAACCTGAACTCTGGAGGCTTCCTCCAGTGTCTGGTCCTTACACCAGCTACATGCCCCACAACTAAGCACATGGAAAATACTGTGAAGGACAGAAATATTTACTACTTTTGCCTGTTGTTCATGTGGTAATTTACAGAGCATTTAATGACCAACTCCTTACCGAATAAGCTTGGTGATGTGCTTGTATTTATTCTTCACATGCAGAGTGAACTTTAACTTCTACTGTCTTTCCCTTCAATGACACTTAAGACAACTAAACTTTCTTGCATACAGAATTCAGACGTAAACACTAGAAGTGTCAACCTAATAATGTCTCTGCTCTTGAAAGATTAAGAGCATACTACAACTCCTACGTTCATTCTCCTACTGCAACACTGCTCACGTAATGCTTTTCAGCAGATCTGCCTGACCAAACTATACCCCTTCCTTTCCCCAATGCCAACTCGAGGAAACAAAGCTGACAGACTACTATCCAGATATTCATCTATTCAAAAAGATTATTTACTAAGTTAAAAAAAGAAAACCAGGGGAAAAACGAGCTAAATGTTACATCACATTTTTCCCCACTAAAGCCCTCTACCTCTTACTCACTTCCCACAGCTGCCCAAGCTCCACCTGCTCCAGGACACACCCTGATCAGGACACTGGACTCCATGACATTGGCATGAAAGAGTTGGGAGGGAATAATCCACATGGAATAAAGCCTCTCTGCTCACCAGCAGCAATCTATCTTCAAGTGAACCATCAGAGCCCATTTCTCAGACGGCAATTTGGGCTTTAAAACTTCAAATCAAGTACAGGAGAACCATAATTTCATATACTCACATGGAAAACATTAGAACTGTCTTCACACACATCTACCAAAGATTAGTTAGATCCCACAGGATTCTTAAAGTGAGTTTTATAAAGTATTATAATGAATTACAGATTAACTACATTGAGGAAACTCACTTGCTTCCTGCGGGCCAGTTCTTCTTCTTCCCGTCGTTTCCTCTCATCTTCCTGCTGCCTCCTAAGTAGCTCTTCTTGTTGCCTCCGAAGCTCCTCCTGCCTTTTCCTCTCCTCTTCCTCTCGTTTGGCCCTCATTTCCACTTCTCTCCTCTCTTGCTCTAGCTACAATTCACATAAAACTATACTCAGATGCAGGTAACGTATTCCTACACCATTTCTTAGGGCAACTCTGCTGAAATTATAGCAACAGCGTAAGAGGTGAGGCCTCTGACAGATGCTCTCCCTTGACTGTAATTCTACCTATCAGCTGGCTGCCTACTGGGGTCAGGTTCCTGAAATGGTCCAGAATTTCTGTTCTGTAACAAAGCACCAGTTCTCTAGTCAGTCTTTCTACACCAGCTCCTCAACATCCTCTGACTTCAGCAGCTAGTAGTGAGTTGCTCTGCAGTCATCATATCATCGCTTTCAGAAAATGTGCAGAACCATACAGGTTCAAACTCACAAAAATAATTCAGGATTAGAGTAAGTGTGAAACAAACCCAGCAAATAGGAGTCTTAGGATTCCCCAAACTGATTCTGATGAAAAGAGAACAATCACCTGCTCCCACTCAGGGTTTGGCATGGCAGCTCATCATGATCTCAGTTTAAAACAGAGGTGGCTAAGTGAAGAAGTTTTGACCACAACTGTAGAACACAACCACTATTTTCAGAGGTCAGTAGTCCCTCTGACAGCAATGGTTTCCAAACAGCAGTCCACAAGGATTTCATAACTGGCCTTTTTAACCCCTATTCTCTTAATGGTGTTTTCCATGAAAATCATATAGAGTGGCCTGAAGACTGAAGAGCTCAGAGTCTTCCACTGGCTCAAGAACCACAGTTACACTGCAGAACAGCAAATCCCAACTTCTTAGAGTACAAAACAGTTTCTGACCTTTGCAGCTTTGGCCTTCTCGAGCTGCTGAAGTTGTTCTAGAGCTGGTCCCTGAGCTGCAGTATCAATGGGCAGATCCCAGACACTGCTTCCTTCCCAGACTAGACAGTGAAGAAAACAAACATTGACAAGCAAAAATAAGCACATCAACAAAACACAACTGAAAGGGGAAAATCTTACGTATGCTGTTACTGTGTTTTATGAACTAAAACCACGATAACACATTAGTCAGTAGAGGGCCACCTTATCATCCTGTAGAACAAGGCTTGCCCGTGACTGAAGCAAAGCTGGGCCTCCTACAAAGTTCTACACAAGAACCAGTTACTCAAACTCCTCCCATCAGAGCAGAACACCCTTAGAACACAACAACCCCTTCAGATCAAGGCTTCCCATAACCATAAGGAAAATTACCATACTCTTCACAGGTCTCAAATGAAATTTGCACTGTAAGCTGGTTCAGCTAGAAATACTGATGCCAAAAAGGGAAAGATCACCTAAAAGATGCTGGCTCTTAATGCATGGACTTTTTTCAACAGATCTGACACAGGCGAAGCATCTTACCTGTAGGCTGTGAAGCTGACTGAAGTTCCCATATTGAGCCAGTGTCCGGCACTGACACGGACCTTGTAACAGGGGGCATCATGTTCTGTTCAGATATTCTGTAATACCAACAGGAAAAGTCAACATGCCACTTCCAGGGTGAGGAGTGCTCTGAACACACACGTGATTCAGCAACTTGTAACATACTCCTTTCCTTCCACACCTCTATTGAAAATAAAAATGTGATGTGGACAACACTAATTGCTCGCAGAGTTCTTGCTGATCTCAACTCTGCTGCCAAACCAAGGACTAGGACAGCTCCTGGTACAGCTTTGCATTTGCTGCTTATAGGTCAGTTTGAGGAACAAGCATCTAGTACTGCAGAACTCAACTGGCAAATCCACTGCTACCAGTCCAACACAATTGTCCAATAGGCAATATTTCAACTGCTAAGATTTTTACTCCGCATTTCCATAAACACTGAGGCAAAGGCTACATATATAAAGTACTACCGACATCCTGCAACTGTTTCATGTTCTTATACATATTCATATTCTCAGTCCAATCTTCAAAACATGTACTGCTCAAACACAAGCAAACTTGACTGAGATGGACTGATGAGTAATGACTATCATCATATACAAGTCAGAGTACAGGAAGAGTGGAATTCAGCTCAAGTCTGGACTAACTCACCTCATCTTCAGGGCCTGGAACTGTTGCAAGAGAATAGCGAGCTGCTGCTGCTGCTGGGAGGAGAGGGCTGCCTTCTGCTGCTGAGCCAGCATCTGAGCATACTGTTGTCTTCAAAAGAGAAACAGAGAATCACTGGTATTTATACACTTACGCCCAAGCTTCAGATAGATTCATTCTCCAGGACTAATGCCCGCTGACCTATACAATGGACATGTTAAATACTAGAGGAAACCACAGAATGGGGCTTGGAAACAATCAAAATGCAAAAATAAAACCAACTGGCCCACATGAGCAGAAACAAGTATCTGCTCACCCTCAACTATGGTGCCTGGGTATTACCACCCAATGTTCCTCTTGTAAGCTGTACAACACTACTCCACTTTTTCCATAAATTCCATACAGACAGCTCAGATTAATCTGGCTTCGATCACTGCCCACCTACAATCAATCTCTTCCCCAGTATGTCAAAGCACTGCCCTTGGCTTATCAAATCACAAGCTGACCTATGCAGCAGGTCTCACTGGAGCAGCTGTGCAGGACAGGGAGGGGACTCTGAGCAGCATGCCTGAGGCAGCACCCCCCACCCTAACCCTGCACATGGTCAAGTCCCTGGGGTTCGTGGAAGCAGCTACTGCTGTTGGAGGTGCACTCCCAGCACCACTGCCCAAGGAAACAATGACAAGCTAAACCCAGATGACCAGAAATGCATAGTGTAACACAGCCACTGGAAGACCTCTGAAGTCTTACTGTATTAAAAGATGCTGATACTGGAGGTGCTGCATTTGGATCAGAGCCAACTCTTGTTGTCTAGTCAGCCGCTCTTGGTCCAGCTCACCCTATGATTAGGAATAAAACATTCCATTTTAATTATACATATATAACAAGAGTAGCACATTTCAAATGCAAGCAAGGTAAAAGTTGTGTTTTGAATTGAAGACAGCAAAACTTGAGAGTTTCCTAGACAGAGATTTACAAAGCCTGTGGCAGGGCGAGTGAAACGCGCAGCCCGGTCCCTATCATCAGTCCCAGCCTGGGCACGGCCAAAGGAACAGGATTACACTGAGTGTCTTTTCTCCTCTTACACAGGCAGTTTAACACCCAGTTCAACTTCGGTGTCAGAACACCTGCAATTCCGAGAGAGCAGCTGACACCTACATGATTCGATGTCCTTTAGTGACAGGACTATCTGAACATGGTGACTGTCACATAATTACCAGATGTGGAAGTGGTGCTGGGCCTGGAGTGAAGGGAACCCTGCCCCACATCTTCATGATGTCTCCGAGTGGCTGGAAAGTCTCATCACAGGCTCTCTTAACCAGCAGCGACATTGTGAAGTATCCAGCCTGGAACCACTCTGCCATCTCCTGGTTACTGAATGGACCTGAAACAACATCAACCAACACACGGTGCAGGCGAGGAGAAGTGAGGTCAAGTTCAGCATGTTGGAAACAAAGAGCTCAGTGCTGTTTAAAGTCACAGCACGCAGCATCAGGCACTCCTGCTCGTCTGACAGGCTCTACCTTCGGGGCTGGACTGTCAACGCACACACCTACATCTTCAGAGGGGCTGCAACACTGCCCCAGAGAGCCTCATGCAAAGTGTCAGCTCCAAGCAGCGGAGCCCTCCCCAGCCAACGCCCCCAACACCTCCCAGCAAAGCTCCCTGCTCCGGGCTCAGCATCAGGCTGCCAACATCTGCAACTCCCACTCTGGACCTCAGCACTGTCCACTGACTCACAGTGCTGCTTTTCCCCACAGACACTGCACAGACAACTAAACAACCTTAGCCTGGTTCAGCTCTTGCTGAATCAGAGTTCCTATGTTTAGAGAATCTTTGCTTATGGAAGTTAGCAGATGAGCAGATCCACCTCCAGGTGGACTGTACTTTTTTATATAATGAGGAGGCCAGTTCTTTTTTTTCTTTTCTCAAAAATCTATGCTGTTCCTTCTTTTCCCTGAGACAGACTTCAGTCACTCTGTTCAAAGGAGAGCTCTTAAACCAGCTCTACATACCCAAACAGACAAAGCCAGTATACAAAAAATACTATTTAAGAGTAAGAACCACAAGTTTTGCAAAAACATTTTCTGAAAAGAAAGAAAGTAGCTCTAGAAGGCAATTCTTCCCAGAGAATATGAAACCACCAGAGGTTATTCCACAAAAAAACAATTCTGTGGGAGTCTTTACTTCTGGAGGCCACGTTCAAGGAAGTACTTCCTCCAATAAAGAAACATTAAGATCACCCCCAAGCAATAAACATCCAGCAGGGGTAAAGCACACTGAGCTAATGAAAACACCTGACAGTTAGTATCCTTTAAGCTTAACAGGGTGAGAAGAAAACCCTCAATGTGTGCAATACCCACAGACAAGAGACTGGCACAGGTCTCACAAACAACACCCTCACAACTGCTATCTGGAGTTCACGCCAAACAGCACAGAGTACAGCCAGGCAGGAATTCACTGCAACTGCCTTTCTGGGAGGCAGATAAGCAGCTGCTGAAACAGAGCCCCGAGACTTCCAGAAGAAAATACCTTCTGAAGGCACAGATGCAGATAGCTATAAGGAAAGGCCTGCTCCAACCTCCATGGCAAAAAAAAGGTATTTCTTACGCAAAAACTGCAAGCACAAAAGAATTTGTTGCACGAACTAACAATGCACTGGCTGCAAGAGCACTTTAAACTGTGATTCTGTGAGAGAGCTTGTGGATACTTGCTTTCTCTTTGCTCTAGATTCTAAGCAAATCACACATCGTTGAATACTCAATGTCTTCCAGCTGAGTCTAGAAAACTGATTCCAATGCTTCTCATGGATTCTTCAACAAGCTGCTGGAGTAGTCACATTCTGAGTCTGTTTCTACTGCTATCTGGAAGTCTGAGTAACTACTGGCACGAAAAATTGGTTTTAGTCTAACCTCAATTTTCAGAAACAAGAAGTGATAGCAAACCTCAGCCTTGATAAAGCATAAGCTCTGCACATTCAGCATGCTGAGCTGGTGGGGGCAGCGATGGGTTGAAGATATTTTCAAAGCCTAATTCTAGAGAGGTAAATTCCCTGTGCTGCTTTTGTAAAAACAAGCACCGGTATCTGCTGGTGGTAACCCTGTGAAGAACTCTTAACAGCTCCGTGAAACGAAAGAGGAAGCGTAAAGGGCACAGACCTACCCTGAATTTCTCCTTGTGGATCTTTGTAGTACCACTTCTGCATGGCTTCATGGAACAATGGCACAGAGGAACCCTTTGCTCTGTGCTCTTGAATTTTTGCTGCTAGTCTTTCGTCATCAAGGGCACTGTCCTGCAGGTATGCCACCATTTTCTCTGCTTGCTGCAGAAAACATCAAAACCAGCAAGGAATACAAGAGTTAGATGATGCTTACGGATTTGAAAATGACTGTGCCAAATACAACCACCTTGTACTTACTACCCAGCACTTAAGAGTGTACCAGGACTGACAGGCAACCCAAGGACTGATGTAACTGCAACATCAACCTGAGGGTCTGTCTACCACACTGCCAGAATCTCAAACAAGCACAGTTCAACTGCTTAAGCAAAGCTTTAAAACATCTTGCCAAGAAGGTCCCACGAAGTATCATGGTGAAAAATAAAACAGGCATGGGAGCACAAGCATGGAAAAGGCTCTGCATCATAGCAGGCACTAAACATTCACAAACAGTTCTGTGCTCCATTTATGGGTCTTTTGCTTGATTTGCTGGTTTTTTAAAAACATAGTGGACATACTGTTCTATGGTTTCTCAAGGCAAATGATAATGCTACTTCACAGTGCCTGCAAGCACTAGAGACTCTAGCCCTAACTCTGGGTATAGTCCCCTCATCCAGAAACAAACCTGCGTTTGAAATAACAGAGACAAAACAGCTTTCAGTACACACTCCGGAACGCAAAGTCTCAGCCGCATTTCTGATTTCATGGGCTTTAGATATTTTTTGCATTCCACACTTGTCAGTCTCACGGCTGTCAGCAGCAAAGGAACGTGAGGAATTTTACCTGCTCTAGGTGTTTGAGGCCCTCTTCATCATCTGGGTCAGTGGGAATGTTGCCCATGCCTGGAGCAGCTGTGACAGGTGTTTGAACCGGTCGCAGAGCAGGATTTGAATTGGAAACAGGAGGAGAAAGGTGAACAGAAGCAGTTGCATCTGCAGAAATCTGTGGCAAAGGTTGAGCAAGAGAAGCCAAATCTGAAGAAAAATGTGAAAATTAATTAATGATCTTTAACATATATTATTTCAGAACTTACTGTAGAGAACATTTGACAGCTCAAATTTAGCACCAAAACACAAGTATGTGCTGTTCACAGCACAGGCACCCAACCTAACCTCAAGGAACAGCTTAATCCCAAGAGTGCAGAACTCGGCCCATTTCAGCGCATCCCTTGCCCAGCCCCACGTGCACACACTGCAGTGAGGCACAGCCACGGCCCCACGTTTCTCCGGACTGTAGCGCGGCGTGAAGCACCAGTGCACGCCAGCATTGCAGATGGCATACCCAACAACTCCTGTTTACAGAACAGCTGGTGAATTCCAGCTTTTCATCACCACAATCCAGTCCTTATCTCTCAAGAGACCACGACAAACCACAATGAGCAATGGAAACTTACTCAGTTTATCTGCCAGGTTCATTACCTTTCTCTCTGTTGGATATTTTGGCTGGAGGTGTATTCTCCGTTCGAGTCTCTTTATCTTCTGGTTTTTCTGTTCTTTCTGGCACACACTCTTCCTTCCTCTCAAAAAGGCTTGCCTGCAGCGGGTCTGGGGGCTGAGATTTCGGTGGGGTGTCCGATCTGGCAGCCGGAGACGATGCCTGGGCTGCTTCTTCCACAGCTTCTGTAACAAGGCATGGCTCTAGGTAACCGAGCTAACGGAAACGCCGCGTTGCTGGTGGCACAACAGGTCTCCCTTACCTGCCGCTACTCTCTCCGTTTTCTCCCCCTCCTTCTTGGTCTTCTCATGATCTTTGGCTTCTTCATTGTGGCTCCCTTCAGAGTCAGATCTTTCTTCCCCTTCCTCCACAGGTCGGAAGTCCATCTCCTGTTCCTCAGGTATTGGCTCCTTCTGCACCTTCTACAAAGACAACACAACCATCCATAACCCACCCGACATAACGTGACATTTACTCAAGCGGCCCAAGGGCCCGAGACAGCGTTTCACCTTTAGAGAGAGAAATGCGCCAGAGGAGTCAAACGTTCCCATTTCCTCTTCCGCATCCTCTAAGCACCACTCCGGGAGACTGTCCCTGTCGTCGTCCATGCTGCCGCTGCCGCACCGCACTCGCCGGTAGCCCCGCTCATCGTCGCGGTCACGGAAGTCGAACTCGAAGCGGCGTGCTCCCGCCAGCCTGCGGAACGAGGGAGGGAACCTTACCACACAGTCCTGGGGCAGCGGCTCACGTGGGAGGGGTGGGAGACAAGGTGACAGCAATGCCCCTACAAGGAGCGGTCCACCTATGAGCAGCCAACTTCAAGCACAAGGGAAAGAAGTATCCTGCCAATAAGCAGGAGCCTTTCAAATACTGCCCACTGTAGATCCCCACACTCCAAATTGGACTGTGAGCACTAAAAACTATATAGGGCTAAGAAAGATGGGCTACATAATCTAAAACATGCTGGAGCACCAAAATACAACCAGTGCCATAAGCTGCCATCCAAATTTACTAGCCACCATTGATTGAAATATTATTTGACACCTTTACATGTGTAATATTTTATATTTTCCTCTAGGCAATCTGCAGAAGCCACATCCTGAACAAAGAGCCATGCTTTCTGCCTCCTGCCCTCAAAGATGCCTCTGTAGACACACAGGAAAAATGGAGTGACAACTGTTCCAATACCTTTGAAAAGGACTGGTGAGTCTCTTGAACAGTCATTTTTAAGCCATGAAATGCCAGAACTTGGAATGGTAAGAAGGAAAATTTCCAAAGTCAACCATAAATTTTACATTCACAAGATACCTTCATTCAGGCAAGCTTAAAATCCTCCACAACAATGCTCCCTAACTGCAAAGCACCAGCTGGGAGTGAAAGGACTGCACACAGGTTTGGCCTGCACCAGGAGCTACCTTTATCAGAGAGCTGCAAAGCAGAAACAAAACACTTTACATTTCAGTGCTTTTAGTGGTGACTGTTGCCCTCGTTGCTCTCGGGATCTGCAATCAGTGCAGCATCACTGCACCAAGTGGCTACCGAAACCAAAAGTCACTGTGCAGGGGAGAAATGTCTTGTTTCGTATGAGTGAGAAATATTTCCACAACACTCTTACTAACCTAAGTATCAACACTAATGATGCAGAAATCCACCTTTGTCTCACAAACACAGGAAATGTAGAACATTAGGAACTTCAATCTTGTATTTTATCGAGGAAGCACAAACGTTAGGCTTTAACACAGCCAAGTGCCAAAAGTACTTATTTGCAAAGAATGCCACTGGGTAACTTAATATTATGCTTCCAGTTATGGCTTGGAAATAAACTAATAATCAACTAATATTTTTCACCTG
>NW_008668635.1:31838-42620 GCF_000695815.1 Acanthisitta chloris
CTGACAACCAGACCGCGCTTCTGACTAAAACCACAGACAGACATCGCCGCAGCACAACCAGCAGTGTCTGTGTCAGAGCTGTGGCAAAACAGAGCTGCGGCTGGAGCCTGGCCACGCTACACTGTTCAGATGGCTGTCCCTGCCTGTTCGCTGCCCTGGGGCGTGCAATCAGCTGAGCACTTCTTCTCCGGCTCTTTTGTGTGGAACAGGAACATTTGGCATTAAGAACTTCCTGTACAGCCAGACATGAGCCACCCAGAGAGCCTGCACTCAGAGCAGCCTCTGTCTGCAGACAGCTCTCAGCCCCAGAAATGTGGGGCCTGAAGGCCAATTCTAAGCTTGTTAATCCCACCGATCTTCACGTTAAGCACCACCTAGTCTGCTTGAAAAGATTTATCCATATCGCCTTTTACAGCCCCCACGTTTTCAGAGGTAGGTGGACAGGCAAAAAGAAGAGCTAAGTGGAACAGACACATGCCCTTGTTTCTTAACAAAAAGCCTAGTTAGAACACAGGCAGCAACTGAAGTGTGAAACACTGGGCTGCCAACCTTTAAAGCAAGCCAAAAGTAAAGACAAATCTTAATTCTTACCTCAAGCTTTTCAACCAACAGGCAGGACACAAACACAGCTTTGAATTCAGTCCTATAGCACCATTAGGCACCAGGTATATGATCAAGATTCCAGTTTAAATGATTTTAAGCTGAATTTACCCCATGCAATTTATGGTGATGCTATAGGTGAAAGACAGGACTGCTGGCTGCTCCAGGAAATCCAAGTACACTCAGCCTCCGTGATTAACACCTGTCGATCTCTTAGAAGTTATAGTCTAACTCAGCAGTGAAATTTTCGATGTATACTAAACCAACAAACACTGACCTAAACCATTCTAGAGCAAGGTCTTCCAATGTGCTTTAGCTGCTTTAAGATATTCAAGAAGCACAAAGAACAATGCCCCAAAAAAATAAGAAGTCTACTTGAATCAGAGCAACTGATTCTGAAAATGGAGTCAACCAGGATGAATTTGAAGAGCCTTTCAAAAAAAGCAGAAACCAAAAAGTCTCTATGTGAGATTACAGCCTGAGACCTCTCTCAAATACTTCTCAGGGAAAGCATCTTAGTAGAGCCATTTAAGCAAACACACAAAATCGTATCAGACAAATTTCAGGCAAGAAAGAGTAATTCCTATTACTTAAGGATGACTTGGTAACTCAACCCATAAACATCTACCCATCATTCACTAGTTTTGAGAAAAAAAGAGGTTTGTGTATATATCTGACAAAATGGGCTTGCCATGCAATCACACTGCATGGACTGGAACAACAGAAAGAGGCTCTTTAGGTAAGCAGCTATTAAACCATTAAAAAAGATGGCTTAAAAACTAAAATAGAACAGAAACGCCCCCCCAAGGGAGCTTCAGACACCGAATCTAAAGCTGTGGTCACTCTTCTCGCAGACAGCTAACCCAGTCTAAAGATCCTAGCAGGGAGCATACAGAGCCAAGCCAAAGAAAGGTTCAACCAAAGAAATGATGACAGCCCTCTGAAGACACTTCTATCTTTAGCAGGACACATGATTAGCACTAACACCAGAATAAGTACAAAGCAGCAGTTTAAGCCATGCCAATTTGAGTTAAACTCACTGCATAATGCAAAAATGTGATTAAAATCATTTTGATGGTCCTGTGGCTACTCCTGACAGGAGAATTCAAACACACTGACTGACACTGAGAGCCCTGGACAAAACAGCTCAGGCTAGCTCTAAACTGGCAACTTCTCTGCAGATTCACAGAGCTCTAGAACAGGGTTTCCATCCTATCTGCTAACTCTCACCTGTAAGCAAAGTTCAGTTCATTGCCCACTACACTGAAAATTCCAATATGCAGCAGTATTTTCTATGATGAACTCAAGACAAATTTTGAAAACCTTCCCCAGAACATCTCCCAAGAAAGCTGAAGACACGAAAGAACTTCTGAACTTTGAGGTCTATGCTCCCTTTCAAGCTAAAGCATGCAGGCTTGTACTTGCAAAACACTCCTCTCCCGAGTCATGCTCCATCTGACCATCATGAGGCAGCTGGGCTGATGTCGTCTGAATCGGATAACAAAGCAGCAGTGTCTAATGCACGACTGTGACCAAACACTGGGCAACATTCTTCCAAATTCGCCCCTTAGCCTTGCTCTAAACAGAAAGCATCTGACAATAAACCCAGCCCTGGGCTTGCTGTGGAATTTTAGTACAAGCAAAAGCTGTTTGAGGGCAGAGTAACACAGCTGTGGAGAGGTTCAGAACAGAGGTGATGGCTGCTCACAGCAATTACAGCACTGAAAGTCCTCTGGTGAAGGCAAGACACTCATTGTAGGAGCAAGTGGGACTTTCCTTCAACAAAAAAAGTTGTTCACCTCAGCCCTCTAAATATCCTGTGCTTCCTTGGTTTCCCTATGAAGCTTAGCCTAGAGAAAAAAAGAGGCTCAGAGGGACCACATCACCCTCTGCAAGTACCAGAAAGGTTACAGCAGGGGAGGTTTAAACTGGATGTTAGGAACAATGTCTTCACTGAAAGAGTTGTCAAGCATTGGCACAGCTGCCCAGGGAAGTGGTGAAACCACCATCCCAGGATGGATTTAAAAGATGTGTGGATGTGGCACATGGGGACATGGTTAGTGGTGACCTTGGCAGTGCTGAGGGAAGGGTTGGACTCCATGGCCTTAAAGGTCTTTTCCAAACTCAGTGACTCTATGCAGACATAACAGTAGAAGAGCCAAATCCTCCCTTGGTACCCCAGAATCCTTCTGCAGCCAAAAGATATCCAAACTCAGGATCCCACAACCGATATGACTGAATCTTTTCCAAACAGAAGGAAAAAACTAAAGAAAATATATGTTTCAGTCATACTACTGAAATACCAAACTCTGCTTTGTATTGCTCCTGCAACTCTGGCAAGACAATGCTGGAAAGTAAGCGAACCAGACTTACCTTGTCAGGCCAGGAAGGGCAGAGTGACACCAAACAGGTGCCTGACATTTATCGGGACAAGACATCCTGTAACTAATGGCACAATGCATAGAGCAATATATACTGAGATTTGCCAAGGATGCCTCCTGGCACTGCAAACACAGCTGGAACACTAGACACAGGCCAAAGACCTCTTTTAGCACAGTGTCAGCATCACTCTGCACACGATTTTATACTAATCATTTTGAGACCAAGCACCCCAAGTATGCCAAAACCGTATTTAATGACCAAAACCACACAAACCTTACCCAGTTTGTACAGAACTCAGCACACCTCCCTTCCCTCTGACTTCCCACTGCCCTCTCCCTACAAGCCTGGCTGCATTTTGCTCCAGCTCTGCTCTCACCTGGACTGTGAGGACGCCACCTCTCGCCATCCCGGCGGGACCCAGCCAGTCGCCAGCCTCCGTCATCATCCTCCCCGTTCTGCTCCTCCCTGAAGATGCGCCAGTTCTCGCTCTCTGAGCGTATAAACTCGTGTTTCCTCCCTGCTGTTGATGTCCCTCCTTCCTCAAAGTTTGGTCTCACTGCAAAGAAAACACAGGCCAGTGAACATGCATCCTGTCTTTGGGAACACTGAAACCAAAGGGCTGAAATCTTGCTCCCCTAGAGGCAAAAATGCACCAGAAAGGGTTACAGGAACCTAGGAAAGGAATGGGAGTTCAGAAAGGAAACATGACAGAGATTTAGGAAATCCCTCCTGGTCCCTATGTACCTTGGGATGGAAAAACTGAGGAAAAAAACCAACGCAGAAGCAAGTGAAGCATACAACGAATGTTGTGACATGGACAGGAAAGACAGAGGAGGAAAAGACAGCATAGGCAAACATAAAACAAAGACGCCAAAGTGTGCAGAGAGACAGAATAAGCTGCTGTATCATGAAAAGTCCCAAGTTATAGGGAAATGGGAATACAGTAAACTGTACATATTATATAAAACAAACCTATTTGCTACTTCTGTAACAAAACCCATGTGAGCTCTATATATTTAATCCAGTATGAAGTACAGAGTTCCTGCAATGTTTTAGGAAACACTGAAAATTTACAGTAGGATTGAGGAACGAACAAGAAAAACTTAGCCATGTTAAAATTCTCCTGTGAATCCATCTTCTGGAGAGCCGAGGTCAGTGGATTAAGAGCTAAAAACAATTGTGCTCGAGCTAATGGACAAGCCTACCAGAAGTTCAGGAGATGAGAAAATCTTTTAGTTCCCAATTTACATTATGCTATATTCAAAACAAAGTCATCGAGTACCTAACGCAGAGCAACGCTGTCAGAAGAGGATGACGCAAAGACTCCACATTACACACCAGTCTGCCCAGCTGCTCGCACTGCTGCCTCACCCTGACAGGGACACACCACCACTGAAGGCAGCACAGCTCCAGGCCCTCGGACTGTGGATGCCTTTTAAAGTGCTCAGCTGTGTGGCACCAAGCTCTCACAGGAGCCATGGGGATGCCACTTCTTTGCCCATACCACTGCCCATGGTCACCCACAAGTTGCTGGTGTATCCATAGAAAAAGCATTCAAGTAATAGAGAAAGGTACACTGAGTTCTCCTTCTTAAGAGCCTTAAAATCCAAACTGTAAGATGACTGTCTAGTATGCCTGCTTAGACAGGAAAAACAAAAGGAAGCAAGAATATGCTTTAAGATTCCTGAGGTGAAAAGGGACAATGTCAAGAATTTACTTTAGGAAGGACAGGAGAACGCATTTCCCTTCCTTCCCATCAGGCAGCTTTTTCAATGGGAAAAAAGAAAGAGTACCTGAAATTCTGTAACATATCAAATCTCCGTTTAAACTTGAAAATTCTTCCTACCTAGAGATACTGCACTCTGGAGACAGGAAACACACACTAGCTTTGTACTTTCCATGTATCTTGGAGAAAAACCAGCATCCCTTCTCCACTCTCCTCAAAACACTGGAGGAAGAACTCACCCTTTTCTCGAGCTCAGTATTTTCCACAGTGTATTGTTTCAGGCATGGACTCTACTAACAGACTACAGGAGGAATTCAATCCACAGTACAAAATCAACAATGCTTCCAGTTTCACATGAAATCCTTTAATCACTGGCACAGGAACAAGCTTCTACAAGAAATTTTAAGCTGGCAGGGCCCTTGACTTATCAACTAGACAGGAGAGGTAGGGAATATCCCAATGTTTAAGATGCCAGAGGTTTTCACCTGGGTGGCTACAAGTGACTTATTTGAGGCCCTCGGAAAGGTAACTGGAATACCTTCCTCAAGCACTGGGATATTGCTCAGGGAGGTGGTGGAGTCACCATCCCTGGAGGTGTTTAAGAGGTGTCTGGATCTGACACTGGAAGATACAGGTTAGGGTTAAGGGTTCCAGCAGCGACAGGTTAAGGGTTGGACTCAATGATCTTAGAGGTCTCCTCCAGCCCCGATGGTTCTCTGATTACTGTTTCTATATAAGAGGCTAAAGCACACTGGCTAATATGAGGTACAGCACCAGCACCAACAATCTCAGCTTCCAAGCCCAATACAGAATACTGCCAAGTCTACTTTGCCACTGAATATTCCTATGTTCTTAGTCCCCTGCACACATTCATGGGCACAACCAGTGCAACTCGGGCTTTGTTGGACAGCTGGTTTGGCTCCCAAGCTACCAGAGTCAGGTTTTGTATTCTGAACGTGCAGAAAATGGGGTTTGAAGCATGTCTACAGAGGTGACAAAACATCAAATGCTGCTTGCCAAGATCAGACACAAGTGGGATCCAGCTCCTCCTCTGATGTTAAATTCTACAGCATTAGAAATCTAAGAAACAAGAAGATAATTGATTACAGGGCTCAGTATTACATCCCCCTGAGGACAGGATTCCCTGTGATCCTGAAACATTTCTGAGCACAGCAGCACCCCAGCATGCCAGATCATGGGCTGTTCTGACGCCACACTTCAGAGGAGCTGAGAGGGAAAAATGCAGTCTATCGTGACATACTTCAGTTTTCTGCTCGTGAGACACCAAAGGCAGCAAGGTATGTGTCAGAACAGGTCTGGCGTCAGATGACTCTGGAGATTAGGTAGAACAGTCAAGAAACTAGTTCTTTACAAATGCAAACCAGTCAGGTTAAGCATCAGAAAAACCAAGCTACACAGAAAGACGAACAAATCCGTACAGAGGATACTCCTGCTGCTCACATCTAAGTTCCCAACTGTCAAACTCTTAGCACATTCTCTGCAAACTGTTCCTAGGCTTGAGAACACTCACTTCAGCTGAAGTGACTTAGGTCAGAAAGCCAGTACTTGGCAACGCTCTAGGATGAAAGAAACTAAAATGCAATCTATGGTTTTGCCTTGGACTAATTGACTGGACTTCCTGAAGGGAAGGAGCAGTAAAAGGGCACCTCTGTTCCAGCCTGCCGCGAAGCCAGCAACGGTGTTTACAGAAAACTTCAGACAGAGCCTAGTAGTACCCAGCCAAAAAAGCCTACAGCTGTGCACCACTGAGCTGAAGGGAGGAGCACTGCGAGGAGCAGGGCTGGGATTCTGGGATGTGGCCCCATAGCAACCTATTTATGAAGAGAACTTATTAAGATAATTTTATTAAGAGAATGGCAAATAGCTTCTCCAGGCTGTCAATCCATGCTCCCATGACATGCTCACAGGAAAACAATGGCTGACAGCAATACCATTCAGTCTAGAGAAGGGGAAAACTAGGAGAGTCTGTTAAGTTCCTTGACTTGGTCTCTCCTCTCTGCTGTGTGCTACACATTTCCTCGAGAGGAAGATAAAAGCATTGGCAGTTATTGTTTTTAAAGGAACCGAAATAACTGCCTAGGTGTGTGTTTTTGTAACTCATTTTACAGAATTATAAAATAAATGGCCTTATGGTGATGTTTCCAGAGAAAGACTACTCATTAGGACACTATCTGACACCAGGGACATTACAGGACCACAATACATCATGAACTGACACACTCATAACCAGGCAGCGACCAAAATCACAAATTCTGATGTCCATTTCCAGCTTCACATTTTGTCTCTCTCCACAAAATCTCAACAGGAGGTCTCAAACACACTCTACTAAAATATAACTAATTTTTCACCAAATTCACCATTATCCTGTCACGCGTCCGGGTGAACTTTGAGATCCCAAGGAATTAACAAGAGTCTAATGCCACAACATCTGGAAATCATGCACTGCACCTCTTTCACCCACCGCACAATCGTGTAAGATTTTCAATCCATTCCATCGAGTTGGATTAGAAAACCTGTGACCAGACACCACATGCTTTCTACAGTACAGAATATGGTTTGTAAGAAAATATCCCTTGTGAGAAAAAAACCACCTCCTACTTTTGAATAAAAGAGGCTGTCTGTAGTGGAAGCACAGAGGGACGGGCAAAGGGCAAGTCACACTGTCCTCCTGGCTCACCACAGTGGTGGGAGTTCCCCTGCACTGCGACACTTGCCCTGGTTCTGAAGGTCACGCAGTGCACACCACAACTTCCATGCTGTGCCTGAACATGTATTAAAATGTTCCATACTAATGAAGCAAAGAATTAATGCTTTGCAATTTAGGGCTGGTGGAAGGTTAAAGAAGAAAAAAAACAAATAGGGAGGATTTTGTTTCCTAAGCAGGAAAGTCTACATTAATAATTTTCCCAGCAGGCCATCAGTAGTTCTACTGCAAACAACCACAGCCTTTGTTTCTCAGATCCTCTTACATCTGACGTTCGGATCAAAGCCCTCACATCAGCTGCTCACCACGGGAAGAAAGAGGAGAAAGTGAAATACTACTGTGCTAGAGCTGTCCTCAGAGGTGTCTAGCAGTGCAGCATGCTGACCCCTCAGCGTGGCCGCACAGCTAAAACATTCTCCCTCAGTAACTCTTCTCATTTGGTAAGTGAGAGAGAAAGCAGCTCAGGCAAAAGTGGCTTCGTTTGCTGCAAGACACCTAATGTGCACCGTTTCATTCCTAGGCTTTAGCAAAGTCCTGTGACTCGTTCCAGGTTTCACAAAGGAGCAATGTGGAGATGGAAGTGGCCAGGTCCACGTCCTCTGCCAGGACCACAGGCTGCAGCTCACCCCGCGCCCAGAGCTCACGACCCAGCAAGGAGGGCAGGGATGGACTGCACAAAGCAGCAGGGAGACAAGAGTTTCTCTTGTCAGCCCAACAGTAGTTGACAGTGGTTAGACAGAAGGTGCCAGAGAACAGTGTCTGCTTTTCAGCAGCTATATGGGAACTTTTCCATTTAGTTTTTCCAAGGGAATTTTGGCCTTGCATTCGTGTAAGACTTTCAGATTACAATCTCGATTGGGAAGGTGAGGGGGAAGGTTCCCCTTCTCCAAGGAAATGTTTGAGGACTTCTCCTTGCTGCTAAGGGTTTGTGTTGGGTAAAGAAACACTCCTAACAAACCAGCATTCTTTTCCACATGATCAGAGCTAACTGGCCCTCCTGCAGGCAAAATGACCAATCAAATCAGCTTCATGCAAAAACCAACCCCCCGGCACTATAAACACAGGAATGAGACATACAAACCCATTTTTAAAGGTTTTGACTTTTTTTTTTTTTTAACATCTCTACCAACCACTTGTAGGAAGTTTCTTGCTAGTGCTGGAACAATACACCAGACCAGCCCAGTCCCTCTCCTGGAGCTCAGGTACTCCCCTCCTCCTGCCCAGAAATTCTGCAAAAACTGGTAAGTACAAAAAATCATCTTCATTTTCTTTCCTTTTCTTTCTTCCTCAATTGTACAATTTGAAATTGTGCTGTCATTCCCTAACCAAAGACACTGCTGTTGCTTCCCGGGCAGAGAATTTTGTTTCTAGCGCTTGCTAAATTGAGTATTGCCTTAAACAAAATGGTTTCTGTTTTCCCCTCTTGAAAAGAAAATGCTCTTTCAGATGATACAGAGCAAAATGCTTTTCAGAACGCTTGAGACAAACAGGGCTGGAGAGACTGCAAGACCCTGCAGACAGGGAGAATTGCAAGCCTCCAGCTCAAGTACCCAGGTGTTATGAACAGGCCAAGTGTTATGAAAAAGTCATCCTTACCTTGCTGCATTCATCGCAGCTCCATGAAAAATAAAGGAGCTTCACCTCTTCAGGCCTGGTTTCACTATCTCTACCTGAACCTCCTGCTGTGGCAGTTTCCACTCCCCATGCCTGCGGCGCCAGTGCTGGGTGCGCGGGAAGCCGTGGTGGGCACCGAGTGCACGCCAGGGGCCCCGAGGCTCAGAGAATCCAGGCAAGCTACGGGCAAGTTTGCACCACACAGGGCAGGGCTGCTCTTCCACGCCAAGTTGCACAGAACACGGGTGGCAGCAGACTGCCACTGCTGCAGCCTTACAGCACACAGAATCCTCCCTCCCAACTGCCAAACTGCTGCTCTCTCAGCGATATGGAACTCTGCACTTCAGTTTCTTTATACAGATTTAACACTTCCTAACATATTCGAGAACCTTTACCCAGACTTTGCCCAGACTAGCTGGTCCACTCAGGAGCTATTTCTTAATGCAGAATTAGTGTTCACATGGATCATCAGAGTGCTTACGTGAAAACAGATTATACCCAGAGACGGAGCATTATTTGGATTCCTTAACATCAAGTATATAAGGAGCCTTATTTCCTGCACTACGAAAGCAAATGCACTCTTTCTTTTTACCACCTTTTTCTTTCAAAAGTTCACTGCGTTCTGTAGTAAACTGCCACAGAAAGTCAAGAGTACAAGCTCTCACATCCTGTACTTTGTGGGTACTTGCTTTGAAATTTATGACTCGTGCTCCACAAATTCAAGGTCCCATTTTTACGAGACTCAGAAATGTCCTGAAAACTGTTACCTTAATTCTGCAAACTGCTCAGAAGTAACAGTCCTGTCACAAACTACTCCCATTCCTCTGGAAGAGGCATTAGCTACAAAACCTAAAGGTCAAACATGTTTGAAATTTTAACGGTCCTACTCACAACAGTCACATAAGCTTTCAGCTAAAGCAGTTACTGAGTTACCTCCTGCATTTCTAGGACTGTCCCCTAATCTGAGCTATATGACCCAGTCATGCCATCCATGCTGAAAAAACCCTTGGTTTTCTTGTATTAATGGCAAAGCATCTCAAGGATTGCTACTCAATCTAAAATCAACAACACATAACAATCACTTTAATAGCATAAAAGTGCCTTTAAAACTCATCATCTTAGTTCAATCCTGCTGCAAAGTGCAGCGACAGCATCACACCTGAACGGCCACAGCTCAGAGCACAGAGGATGTTTAACTGTGACACCAGGACATACTATGCAGACCCAGGCCGAGCACAGAGGGCACACGCACAGTCCTAGGGGGTCATGCCACCACCGTGGCAGGAAATCTGTGTTGTGCCACACCTGTGAGCGGTTTCTGCAGTCATTCCCAGCAAACAGCAGATCCTCTTGACTCCTGCTGTCAGAATGAAGCAGTGCACTATGAACTGCCTCAAATCCCCCACCCCGCCCCGAGTCAGTTAGGGCAGATTTTGTTAAGAGCAGAAGCCAGGCGGGTAGGGCAGCACCACAAACTCTCCCTGAACACAGCTCCACAGAAAGGTGTTTGGGCTCCAAAAAAAGGCTGCAGGTGCATTAGTGGATTGAGCTGAAAACAAGCTAGAAGTGTCACTTTACATGTCTTCAACTGAGAAGGCAAATAAAAAGAAAATGAAGACAGTGCTGCAAACGAGTTCTCCTGCCAGAGCTGTAACAGCTGAGCTTCTACTGTCAAGGGAAAGGCTACACGAGAGAAGAAAGGAGAGGAAAGCAACAAGGTGGCATGAAGCAGGAA
>NW_008668635.1:42639-63043 GCF_000695815.1 Acanthisitta chloris
AAAGATATGCATCAAAAAGGCAAAGCACGGGAGATCAGTGTGCTAGACCGTGCATTTCAGAAATGCAAGCAACCCCCTGGAGCTGCAAGGCAAGGTTTTATCACACACAAACCACTAGCTAGCCAGGTCAGCTCAGAACCTTTCCCACTGCAAGGAGAAGGGAACCTGTCACTACGTTAGTACTCACACTACCTGGATTTGTTTTAGAAGAGTGCAGAGAGGAAAGCAACCAGAATGAGGGACAAGGTGGTAGAACACTGAAAAACAAAAACCCTAAGACATCTACACTGGAGCTGGTGATAACCATTTCATTTCAAGGAAGGATTAGACACCACGAATGTGTGATAAAAGACTGGTGAACGTGCCAAAAACAGGTTTAGAAAAGAAATTTCTGACAGTTCCTGTCTTTCCAGTCAAGGGCTATCAGCTGGGAGATGGAAGGAGAAGGAACACCCCAATGCTACAAGTTTCACAAGTCAGGAACCAGGAAAAGCAAAACCAGATGAACAGCATAGCCAAAAGGTTAACAGATAACACTGGACAAACCTGGACTGGAAACAGGATGTATGCTGCAGTGGAGACAAGCACTCTCCAACAAACAACACAGAATTTTTCTTTTGAAATCAGAGTTGAATGTCTTCCCTAAAACAGGCACTGTTTGAAACTGGGATTAATGTGGAGACATCAAAATCGGGCAGGGGATCGGATCAGGTGGACCAAATTGTACTTTACAACTTAATTAATTTATCACCAACAAGGAGAGAAAGAATTTGTATTTTTTACTGCAGGGGGCAAGGAAAGGAACAGACAGAAGACAATGGTTCTTTCCAAATTCAAAGTCACATCTACTCTTAGGTTGTCTCTGCTTTTGAGAATACTGAGGACTGATCCTCCAGCCTGGGTAAAATATTTCTCATGAGGCAATTTTCTTTCATCTCTCACCCAGCTGCACTGGTCTCAGAGCCTATTTGCAGTTTCTTATCCATTTTTCTCACCCCAAGAAGTTGAGACTCGTGGCTCTTAAAGCCATCAATAGAGTTTGCAAAAAACCTGTTCCAGAACTCAAGCTTACACATTTCCAATGCTACACTGCCACCCAAATAGGTAACTAGCATTTTAAACAGTCCTAGACAAGAAAAAACTGAGGACTGTATCAAAATGAGAGCAGTGCATAACCTGGATAACTCCAGCAGGCAACTTTTCCTGCTGGGAGTCTGGAGGAGCCACCACACAGGAGAGTTCTGAAATGTGCTCCTGGGGGCAAACGGAGGTTCTCTTTCTCAAGTACTTCTGAAATCTGTCAGGAATCCATCCTCCCTCACTGAAAAGATCCCAAAGAACCTGATAGTGAACACCGACTAAATTTTCTCCGAGTTTAAAATCAATAGTAAGTGATTAATCACCCCCCTGAAAACCTCCTCAATCAACAAAACCAAACTCTGCACTGCTGACAGCATTTGATCCAAGTAAAATCTATGGCACTCACACCTCACCCTAGCACTCACGTGTGGAAGATGTGAAGCACAGCCAAGAAACATATACCATATTAAGTATGTTTTCCCTTTTTCTCATAACACTGCAGAAAGGACTTCTGTCACCAATCAGTGTCGGACTCATTTTCACAACATGTGTTTGTTCAGCAAATCCAGATTATTTAGTGGCTATTAAGCAGATGCTGCTCTTAAAGTATCATGAGAACAGACATAAATACACAAGTCTGGGGGTTTGGTTGTGTTTTGTTAGTTTGGTTCTTCTGCTGGCTTGCTGTTTTGGCTTTTCCAAGAAGGTGTGATGCACCCAGAGGCATTTTGTTCTGTCATGGTTCTCCTCTATTCAAACAACGCAGTCCTCCTTGTGAGCACTGCTTATTCCAAGATGGCAAAACCTAGGCATTGTCCACAGCTCATTTTTAGCATGGTCCCCAGCATCCTTCCCATTCAGAGATGCCCATTTTACAGCTCCTCCAAGGTATTCTGAAAGGCTCTTCTGTATCTTAGTGCAAGGACTCTGCTCTACATTCAAGTCACTGACCATCTGGTTCCTGAAGCAGCTGAAGTTGCACTCAGGTTATTCTAACAGTGCAGAAGACTGAGCACTGTCATTGAAGGAGCTATGCAGGAGACCAAAGAGCAAGCTCAGTGAGGGTGAGGGAGTCATGCTATAAACAGAATGGACTATGACCAGAACCCCCCAAGAGAAGTGGCCTGGTACCACAGACCAGGAGAACCCTGCTAAGCTCCCTGTATTCTTTGGCACAGAGAGTGGTTTCAAAATATTCCTTCTAGGAGATATGAACTGAAAAATTAAAATGAGAGGAAACCTAATGAATCCCACTCAGGCTATCACCTACCCCTTTAACTACGGAATGGAGAGAATAAAGAGCTAGATGTTTTGAGAACCTACAGAAGCTAAGCAAAATGAAAACTCCACTAAATATTCACTGGGATGTCAATCCTCAAACCTCAGTAGACACTAAGAGAGAAAAGAATGCCCTGCAATTACTAAAATTTGGTATCAAGACTGAGTTATCATTCAGAGAAAGGTCAAAATTGGTAAGAACCCAAAGTTGACCAAATACACAAGTATTGCCCAGCAAATAGTGGAACCCTTGAGTCACACATTCTGCCACACACTCAGTACCTCTGGCACATTCAGCAAGCTTTGAGGCAAAGAGAGGAGCCCTAAACATCACATACCACAGGTACACATTTTGCTTCCCATGCTTGCAATTCCACCTTCACCCCTTAATTCCCACATATCTGCTGTCCCAGTTTCTTACTTGGTCACTAAGAAAAATTAGGCCGGTCAGACAGACTAGACTACAAATTATGTCACAGTTTATCTTTCATACTGGTCTCTCTCTTTTCACCTGATCCTTACACAGCCTCAGACTCCCATAAGCAGCTCACCCTTGAGTTCTGTAATTCTGTTTAGCAGGACACGGTGGGTGCAGACAGCAGACAATTCTTGAGCTTAGGAAAGCTAAGCCACAGCATTCCCCTAAGATGCTTAAATATGTTAGAGAAATAAACATTATTTCTGAGTATTGTTGCTAATAGTATTCACAACAGTATTGATAAATTACTATCCTCTGCCAAAAAGAGGCTACAAAACCTGATATAATCAGACAACATTCAGTTTCTTTTCACATGCAGTATGCCTAGGCCCATCCCACTCACCCCCAAAGAATCAAAGCCTGTGACTCAACGTAAATTTAGGAAGGCAAAGTAAGAAAGTTATATTTAAATAACTAAGCAGGGAAAATTGAGAAGAAGTCAGATTTTTAATCTTTTTTAGCAAAGTATTACCACAAACAGTGGTAAATTCCTCTCCAGGCTCCTGACTTAATCTTCTCTGGATTGCAATGTATAAGCCCTCCTTTGTTGGCCACAGTACTTCAACCCCTGCTGATGTGTCAAAAACTGTGAATGTTAGGCAAAACACAAATATGCTTCATTTAATCAGTTTTTTCCTTTTTTTCTCCTTTCTAGAGATGACAACAGATATGACAGAGAGCAATAACACCAAATCCAGCGCTCCCCTCCTGACTCAGAGACACCTGAGGATGGTGACCAAGGATGGACACAGCACATTCCAGATGGACGGTGCCCAAGGCAGAGGTCTGGCATACCTCCGAGACGCATGGGGAATACTAATGGACATGCGCTGGAGATGGATGATGCTTGTCTTCTCTGCCTCTTTTGTCATTCACTGGCTAGTCTTTGCAGTACTTTGGTATCTGCTGGCTGAGATGAATGGGGATCTGGAGCTGGACCATGATGCTCCACCTGACAACCACACTATATGTGTCAAGTACATCACCAGTTTCACAGCTGCTTTCTCCTTCTCACTGGAGACGCAGCTCACGATTGGCTACGGCACTATGTTCCCCAGTGGCGACTGTCCCAGTGCTATTGCTCTGCTGGCAATCCAGATGGTCCTGGGGCTCATGCTGGAAGCCTTCATCACAGGTAATCCTTCAAGCTTAATCTTTAAATAGGGCTAACAACTGGATTTCAGAATGGAGCTAGAAATAAATACTGATCATTCTGATACCTGAAAGAACAAGTGAGGCAATCACTACAAGGATGGTGAGATTTCGGCCGTGTAATGCTAAAGGCAAATCCCTTTCATTAACAAAAGACAAATCAGGTGACAGATTTGAACTTGAGAGTTCCACTGTTCACTGGGCAATACCTGCCTTACCACTCTCACTTATTTCTTATACCATTATCTCTCCAAGTTTTTTCCCGTATAATTACAATATTTAAAGTCAGTTTGTTTTAAGGTTTACTTTTGCCTAGCTGAACTATTTTTGTTGATCAGTGTTTAAGTAGCCCTCAACACCCAACGTCATGAAAATTCTTCCAATGTTACGCAGCTCCTTTGGAGGTATTTTAAGTCATTTAAAATAATTTTCAGGTTTAAAGTAATTTGAAATACTTCCAAAACACACAGGTTGCTTTACTGGGTATTACAAAGAGCTCCTACAGTAGCAGCACAACAAGATCGGTTATTGTTGCCAACTACAGTGAGCTGGGGCAAGCTAATTGCTATTCCTACAGCTGCAGTTCACTTCCAAAGACTTCCAAGTAAACATAGTTCAGAGGAAACAGCATGTCAGGGCTATGCTTCTCTAAACACGAGTGGGGTAGCGTGATGCCAGCCCGGCAGTGTCCGCACACTGTCCCTCCAGCCTCGGCCTGTCTGGCAGAGCTGGGGGTGGCAGGGAGCAGCCCAGGCACGGTGCTCTTCCAGCTTGCTCTCTTCTCTCTCCTGTGGTGCAGGTGCTTTTGTGGCAAAGATCGCGCGGCCCAAGAACAGGGCGTTCTCCATCCGCTTCACGCGCTCCGCCGTGCTGACACGCGCCGAGGGCAAGCCCTGCCTCATGTTCCAGGTGGCCAACACACGCTCCAGCCCCCTGACCAGTGTCCAGATCTCTGCCATACTCTACCAGGAGCACGAGAACGGGCAGCTGCACCAAACAAGCATTGACTTCCACCTCGACAGTGTTACTGTGGATGAGTGTCCTTTTTTCACCTTCCCGCTGACCTACTACCATTCCATCACTCCCTCCAGCCCACTGGCTGCTCTCCTCCAGAGAGAACCTCCTCACCACTTTGAGCTGGTTGTCTTCCTGTCAGCCGTGCAGGAGGGCACGGGCGAAACGTGTCAAAGGAGAACATCCTACCTGCCCTCAGAGATCATGCTGTACCATCACTTTGCCCCCGTGCTAGCCCGCAATGCCAAAGGAGAATATCAGATCAAGATGGAGAATTTTGACAAGACTGTACCTGAGCTCCCGGCTGCAGCCGACTCCAAGAGTCCAACAAGGACTGACAAGGAGATCCGCATCAACGGGCAGCACGCTGACAGCTTCCAGCTCTCTGAGCCTGGCCTCACAGAATAGAGAGAGCAGACTCTGAACTGTGTGCTTTTTTAATTATTATCACATTCAACTTTCAGGTTCTCTTCACAACCTTCCTTCCTTGCCTGCCCTGCCATCTTCTCGCGCTCTCTCTTGCACTCCCGTCCCTTTGATCACAACATCACACACAGAGTAAAGAGAACTGGTGTGCCCACTGAGGACAGGCCAGAGCAGCCGCCCGGGACAACGTCGGGTGCAAGAGTCTCGAGACCAGATCTTGGCAATGAGAGGAGCTACCTCCTGGATTCACCAGGCTACGATGGAACGGCACCGACCCCGGGAGATCTCAAAACACCCAAAGCTGACACAATCCTAGCTAACCAGCCTGTGACAGAGCAGGTGGTCCCACACCCGCTGGGCGCGGACTCTGCTCGCCCAGTGCCCAGCGTCCCTCCTCGCCCAGCTCCTGGAGCACACGGAGCTGCATCCTGGTCCCAGAACATCCTGCCAGGCTCTCGTGGCAGCGCAAAGCACTCCTGCTGTGCTTATTAAGCAAAACTGTGACTACTGACTCCCGTTCTTTGTTCTGCCAAACAAGAGAACTTCTCATTTCAGAACAAGCCTATGAAGACACTATCAAAAACCCTGGATGTATATGACATGTGCTGCAGTGGAAATTTTGTCATATTTGGAAACACTGAATAAATTATGTGGCAGTGGAAAAGAGACTATTCTGAATGAAGGAATGTACTTTTATTTTTAAAGGCCTATACACTCCACAGATTCTCACCTCCACATTGCTTGTCTCAAGTACATCTGACCCAGAAGGATGCACCATATATATGAGAAGTAGAACTGCATCCATTTATATTTTATGCTTTTTAACATCAATATATTTGCCTGTACACACAGCACAAAAATATTTAGAGACACTTGAATCAATTTTAAAATAAAAAATTAAAACAAACTATATATGAGACTTCTGTATTTAAGTGCCTCACAAACCCACTGCAATTCAGACACTGTTCTGAAGCTCCTACATAATTTACAAAGCCAAAGGAAAACAGAATGATGGATAATTATTTCCGAGCTCTCAACAAAAGCAGTGCCTATTAGGCGTTTATACTTGAACAGTCAAGTATTAAAGTTATCTTTCAAAGGCAAAAGACACTTCCCAGAAACCCAGATGGCACAAACAGCAACTCTCATCGACACCAACATAACAGAGCACCAAATGTGCTTCCTTTTCACTTCACCCAGGTGGGCAGCAGCAGGAAAAATGGGTCTCAAGCTGCTGATGAGATACTGGTTAACTGAAATCTTTGCAAGCCCCAAAACTGTTCACTGAAGTGTGTTCACAACGTGAAGGAGGTTAGGAAAAACCTGCTTTGGTGTAGGGTCAGGGGAAATAGGCATTAGCCCTCCACAAACACCCCACACAGGGAAGGAGGATGAGGCAGAAGGCCCAAGTCTTTGTTCCAACTGAGCTCTCATTCCAAACTGTTCAAGTGTTGCCTCCCCCTACTCCAGACCTCAGACAGATTTCATTTTATCACAGTTACTTTCAAAACCTGTTTCTAAACTTAATTTTATGGAAAAACATTTGAGTACTGCGGAGCCTGGAGAGCAACACACTAAGTTACACTGCCTTTGCCCTGTCTTTCTCAGCTGGTGACCAATACAGTCTCGAGATCCCTTCTCTTTTCCACCCTCATGTCAGCATCAATGCTTTTCAAGTAGGTCTTGCAAGTGTTTTTTCCACGTTCCCTACCAATGTAAGACATTGATAGGAGTCCCACAAATTAAGCAGCAGTGCAAGAGCAGCAGGACACACATGGAGAGCATGGTCATATCAGACACCAACGCATGCATGTCCCACACAGCAAACGTCACTGCAGCCACCAGACAACCAGAACTTCCTCCCATGTTCTCACCACTCTCAGAATACAGATTCCACCTAAATGGGTATGTTCCATCTCTCCAAGATGACAACCCACTCAGACTCAAGCTCAGCTTAACATTCAAACAGATGCACAGGGCCACAATGAAGGGTCCAGCATCCTGCCTGGACACAGCCAGTGTGAAGCACTTCAGATTCACAACAGGGACATAGGGGACCCCACGGCAACCTGAGCCAACAGGAGGTTCATATGATGACTAAAACTAATTTGATCAACAGTAAATCCACCAGCACATGAAGCTCAGAACACTGGAATCTGCCGCATACTAGCAAGTATTCAAAAAACTTAACAGCCCACAAAGTTTAGAAGTCATAGGCACCAAAACAGCAATGCCAGAAACATCTAAAAGCTGCACTGAAAACACATCCTGCCACAGCACACCAGTTCAGCAGCACAGGCTCCTTTCACAGAGGTACAGGGATTTGGTTCCAGCTGCAGACATCACATCTGAATTGAATAAACAGAACCTACTTACTGTAGATTTTTTCTTGTCTACATTTAAAAGCCCAGTAGTGAAAACAACACAAATAAGAGAACCAACACTTTGAGAGCACATTTAGGTAACCTGGCACAGAGTCATGAGCCTTGTGTCAACAATACACTTGGAGCAATAAGAAATGTTTACATGGGGACAGGTCCCTTTCCCCAAACACACCCTGCTCCTCCCTCCCATTTGCTGCCCACACAGTGACAAAACCATACCTGGATCTTTTCGCCCTGGTTTTTCAAAGCGTCTGTCTCCCCTAGAAAGGCAGAATAAAAGTTTCAAATAAGGTTTTGGAACTTCTCCACTCATTTCAGGCATGGGTTTTGTTGGGGTTTTGACTCAGTAGGGGGCTTTTCTAAAGTCAGAGACTGAAGGACAGTATCTTTAGCAGTCCAGGTGACAACTGAAATTTTCAGGAAGACTGAAACAGGGTACGCTCCAAAATGTGCCCCTAAGTACTGTCAGCAATGTCAAGACTAAAACTGAAGTGAATCCTTTAGCAATCCACCATTTCCACTGCAACTGTCAAAATTTATGTTCTCTTAAATTATTTGCAGAAAAATGCTCTTTCACTTGCTCCTGAGTCTCTGGAAACATTACTGTCTTGACTCCATCTTAGAAATTCAGACACTTCACTCAGAGATACAACTAAATCACCTTTCCTAAAGTTTTTTTTGAAGTCAAAAGGCACAAATGGAAGCTGAACACGTGTGTAAAAATCTTTAAGGGCTAGAGTTGTGTTACCTTTCCTCCCAACTCTGTGATCTGTGCATTTCCCTGCCCCCTCCTCGCCCAAATCCACCCTCCACTTCATCAAAACTTCTTTGGTAGAAACCGCTTTCTCCTCGGCCTCTGCCTGAAAAGACAAAAAACACAAGTGTTTGTATAAATAATAAGAGAAGTTGAAAGAGTCAGGTAGGTTTCCCTTTCCTGGTGTCCCTGTGGACTAATCTTGCAGTATTAAGTTCCAGTGAAATTATCTGGGGCAAAGGAAAAAAAGAATAAAGACTGAAGAGTCTTATGTAAAAATTCTTATCAAGAAGCACAGGACCAAACAGAACAGGCAGACAGCTCTGAAATAAACAGTATGCAGAAAAACACAGAAAACATACTTACCCACGAGAAGTTCCCCAGCAAGGGTGCACTGTTCACACGTGCAGTCTGCACTCCTACCAGTCAGATGTTTCAACAGCAGACCCCAGCATGGGGATGCTGCACTGCAGATGGGCTCCCAGTTACTGCCATCAAGGCTAATAAAGGAGAAGGAAGCTCCACCACTGCCAAGTTCTAGACATGCCCAGCAGAAATCTCACCCAGGACCCATGGGGAGAAAAGAAGGATCACAGGATGGGTATTGGTAAGTCAGAATGAAGAACCCCATTAGCTATAGCTTCAGTATTATCCTCCTCACTTGTCAATAAATGATTCCCTGTAAGCAGCTACAAAGCACCAAGTCAAGCCAAAGTTAGACACATACTCAAGCAAAGCATCTCAAAGTGCATCTTCAGTGTCTGGGAAGGCATGGGCAGTTTGGATAAGAAAAGCCACCACCATGCAACTGAAAAACAACACCCACACACTTCCAAGACAGTTTCCAGCACCAGTTAGCTTAATGGCTGGGGTGAAACTTCCACAACCACAAGAGAAACACTGCTTCACACAGTGCTACACCCAGAGAAATGACAGGTTTTTAATCAGCTAACTTACCACTTCAAGGACCTCACGCAAAGAGGAACAAGTGAGACATCAATCAGCTGGTTGCCAGGATAATGATTTTCCTGCATACATGTGCAGTCCCTATAGTCAAGTTCAAAACCCAAAAAGCCCCTGATAACAGGAATTCTTGGCTGTGAGACTATCACAAACATCAGTCCTTTCTGTCTCTTCTGGCTTCAAGAAATAAGTAACACCTCAAAGGATGAGATCAGGGACCCAGAGGAATAAGACAATGACCAAATGAAACATGAAATAAACACCACGAGAATAGACCGCAATCCCTGCAGTCTCTGAAGAAAATAAAAAGCCTCTACATCTAAAATCTAAAGACACCTGGATGCATCAAGGGATTATACCATGTTTCAGTGTCTATTGAAGAGAGGCTCAAAAAAAGGGAAACCATCAAGGCAGTTGCAACAGTTTCTCTGCTATTCTACACCAAATCTCTTGAGGGAAAAGCGGGGAGAGAAGCTGCTTTCCAGGCAGAGAAGAAGAAAAAACTGATACACAGATAACTCAGTTCTGCTCTTCAAATACACAGCTGACTTTGTATCGGGCAGAACAAGCTGCAGGCTGTAAAAGGAACAATTTAAATACCCTCTTTTGGACAAAACTATCCTGTTCCTAGCACCAGCAAAGCCATTCCATGGCAAAGCCATTCCTCCTTGTCAGAGATGGAGGCTTCCATACCACAGAGTTTGGGGAATGCTTAAATTCAGATGGAGACTGGACAAACATTTACTAAACACAGAGTCCACATCAGGTTCAGGAAATACACTGAGCTGCAAATACCTGGAATCTCAGCCTCTTCACCTTTGTGTTTTTACTCAATCCAAGGTGCCTTAGAATTAACAAGGCTGGAGGAGACCTCTGAGACAAGCAAGTCCAACCATTAACCTGTCACTCTGCTCTAAACCCTAAACCATATCCTGCAGCACCAGATCCAGACACCTCTGAAACACCTCCAGGGATGGTGACTACACTACCTCCCTAGGCAATATTCCAGAGCCTAAACACCCTGACAGGGAAAACATTTCTCCTCACATCCAATCTGACTCTGCCCTGGCTCAGCTCAAGGCCATTCCCTCTATCCCCTCCCTGCAGCCATGGCAGGACACACACATCCCCCACCTCTCTCCCAGCCTGTCAGGGGGTTGGGGAGAGCCATGAACCCTTGCCCATGTGCTCTAGCCCTTTGCTGTCCTCGTTGTCCTTGGCTGGACTCGCTCCAGTGCCTCAATGGCCTTTGGGCAGTGAGTGCCCAAAGCAAAGCACAGCACTGAGCTGGGACCTCTCCAGTGTCCGGTCCAGGGGGATGAGCACTGCCCTAGTCCTGGTGCCACAGTTTGCTTGAGCCAGGCCAAGATGTCCTTGGCCTCCTTGGCCACCTGTGCACACTGCTGGCTCCCACTGAGCTGTGCCACCAGCACTGCCAAGGCCCTTTGTGCCCAATACCTCTGTTCCCACTCCTCCCCCAGCCTGGAGCTGCATGGGCTATTGCGTCCCAAGGGCAGGACCAGCACTGAGCCTTACTGACCCTCATGCAGTTGTCCTCAGCCCATTGATCAAGTCAGTCCAGGTCTCTCTGTAGAGCTTTCCTACCCTCAGGCAGATCCACACTCCTACCCAACTTCATGCTGTCTACAAATTTCCTGAAGGTCACTCAATTGCTATGTCCAGCTCACCAATAAAGATGTTAAACAGGACCAGCCCCAACACTGAGCCCTGGGGAACATCACTGGTGACTGGACCCAACTGGATTCAGCTCCATACACCACATTTCTCTTGGCCTGCCCATCCAGCCAGTTGTTTTACCCATCAAGGAATCCCCCCACCCAAGCCACAAGCAGTCAGTTTTTGTACAAATATGCTGTGGGAGACAGTGTCAAATGCCTTGCTGAAATTCAGCTAGCTGTATTTCGACTGTTGCTAGACTAGTGAGCCCTTGCCTGAGTCAGCATAGCTGTTCTTACACAAACTCAGGGGAGGTAGAGGAGCTGACTGAGCACTCAAGGCAAGAGGAGAGATCAGTATCAGACCTGCGATGGTACTCGAAACTCAAACACCTTCACTAGGGCAAGTCTGATACTACCATAGTCATGAACGCAAAACAAGCTGCAGAGGCAAGAAATGAAGATGTGATACAACATCAAAAACAGCATGGTATTTATTCAGTTAAGGCACTATAGGTCTCCTGAAGTCCTGGAAAAGGACTCCAAGCTGTTACTCTTCACAAATAAAGCCCAGGAAAGTTTACGCAGCTCATGCAATAGCAATCTTTGCCTAGTTTCTTTATCACAGGAAAGCTCTCATCCTTCCTCTCACAGGAGATAATAAATCAAAAGCAGTTCACGGAGTCAGAACAAAGGAACTGGCTCATCTCATGTCTGAGGTAGCAGAGGTTGAAAGTTGCATACACTTTTCTAACAGAAACAAAACACGTTATGCTCTTCTGGTTTTTAGACCGAGCGGCAGCAACATCTTTAGGGCTACCCTTGCAGTGTGAGCAAGCATGAGTGCACACTGACTGCAGACAGACCAGCAGGGCCAGAAGGCCAGGGATACGGGAGATTTCATCCACAAATAAAGCAGGTGTCCTGTACAGGAGGAAGAATCAGTTGTTTTAACCACAGCATGGCCATGGCCACTATAAAAATGTGTGAAAACAACACCTGAGAAGCTCCTCCCCACTTACCCCCCCCCGTACCACGTTTTATCACTATGTCAGTTACGCTCAACCACCACAATGGCCAAAAAATGTCCATCCATTCAGTTTCAGACTGCCCTTGGGGCCGTGGCACTCAGCTCCCAGCTGTGCTGATCGCACCTCTGCCTGCGGTGCTGCCACACTCCGCCACTGCGCCCGACAAGACACTGTCCACGTGTGGGAACAGCCCAGGCCTGCTCAACAGCAGCACCCAGCACACACACATGTGCAACCCCAGCACAAACCAAGCACACCACTCTCTGGGAAGCATAAAACTGATCCTACCAAGCTCCAGAAGAAAAGCAGCTAGTCAAGGAAAACTGCCATGTGCAAAGTCTGTTACTCAGCAACTACTACGCAAATGGATCTGACCTGAAAGTGCACACTAGGACACAGCTAATACTGGTAAGAAACTGCATGAAAGATGCTTGTAGAGAGGATAAAAATGCACATTTATATGCACACGGACATTCTGTTTCTGCACTTCTTGGCTTATTTTAAACAGAATGTCACTTCTGGAAAAAAATGCCTGGCACAGGAGGAGCAGACTTTCTAAGCATAGATGCTGCATAAAGCACTGAATGCAAAGTCAATCAATGTCAATAAACCCTTCCTTTAGGATCTGAATGGAGCAGCTGTGTCAACTGTACTTCAGAAATTCCTTTAAAACCTCAGAATGAGGATATCAACCCACTGGATATTACAGTCCTAACAGCCAGAAGTCTCTACCCCGAAAACCAGGTAAGTATGAATTTAAGCAAAAGTACAAGACAAGCAAGAGGGCAAGAAGCAGCACAAACTGTCATCCTAACTGTCATTGCACAATGACCCTAAACCTACGGAATACAAGCAGCAAGTTCTTGACATTGTGGCCCAGCTGGACTTTAGAATCTAGGATCACAGCAATAATACTGTGTGGGAAAAGCAGCAGTTCAGCTACTGTTGTTCAGGCATGAGAACTTTCCACTTTCAGACAATCTGCACAGTTTCCAGCAGAAGCAAAGACAGATTACCAAGGGCAAATAGGGTGGGAGGGGAAAGAGCTTTAACGGGAAGCAAAGGACCCTTCATAAGAGTCTTAACCAAAAAGGAGAACAGCTACAAAACAAGGTGTCTGTAAGCTTTCAGCCCATTCCAGGGACTATTTAAATCTCTCCTCAGCTGAGGCTCTTATTCCTGAACGTTGACATTCCAGTCCAGTCAGCACAAAGCACAGGGCTTAACTGCACACCACAGGGAGCTCCAAGAAAACAAGTCAATTAGAAGAGTCACGTGCAAGTACTTAGTTTCTTTAGAGACTACAACTTCATTTTTTAAAAACAGAAATCAGAGCAACTTCCACAAAGTAATCATTTTCAAATCATCTGAACCTGATAATCGTCAGCAAGAGCTGGAGTGACTACTGAGAAAACACTGAGTGTTATGTTGTAGCATTACATCCTGATAAGGGAATCACATTCAGAGCTCTAACAATAACCCTTCTTTACCAGCAGTTCTGGCCTTTCCCAACCTGCCACGAACTGCCTCTCTCACCTCCCAGCGCGGCAACACAGCTCTGTGATTTGTGCCTCTCTGAGGGAGCTGAAGTGGCAAATCTAAGCACACATGCAAATTCTTCTCTGAAGTTCCTGTGGTGCGGGTTACTTCAAGACAGCAATCTTGCTGTGGTACAGCTGAAGTCTGCATTTGATAAGCAGCAGCTTCCTTGCATACAATGACGTAAAGTTTGTGGGAAAACACCAGATAACCTATTGAACTCAGGCAATCTTGCAGTGCAATAAAAGCCTTTTCCATCTGTTAAGTGAAGCAGTTCATTTAGGGAACAAATTCCAAAGAAATTCCCAGTTCTTTTAAGTAACTTAAAAAACCAGAACTGCTTGCTTGCAAGCAACATTAGCTTTGTAAGTCAGGTGTCAACAGTACTAACTCAGCTTTTCATAAGCAACTGTGGAAACAAAGCCCCTAACTGCAAGAACATCACATGTATAACTATGAAAATCCTAAGAGTTTGTCCTGGCAGAAGTCCTAATTTGTTTGCTTAGATACAGAAACTTTGGGAAGAGTCATCATGCCTAGAGCTCAAGACTAATTGCCCATGGGAGGAAAAGGGGACAAATGGAAGAAACGAGCAGCAACTGGGATCCATGGAAGAGGGAAAGCTCAGAATGCTGAAGGAATCTCCTGGAGAAATGTGTCCCTTGGGGCTTAGTAGAAGGAAGTCAGAGCAGACTAACAAGCACAACATTCAACAATTCCAGCAAACCAAGAGATCAAGTGGGGATGAAACAAAAAAAAGTGAAAAATACTAACTTTTCAACAAAGTTCTTCCTAGTACTTCTTAAGAACGGACTGTGAAAAAACAGGAATACATGCAGTAGCTTCCAGCCTTTACATTCTGTCCAGTCCAGGGAAAGGACTCAAACTTTATTGCCAACAAACCAGTGACAGATTCAGTAATGCAATCACTGGATTAGAAGCCGTATTCTGCGACATCTAACCCTGTGACCTCATCGAAACTAGTAGGAGCAACTGAAGAGCAACCACCGCTCACTGCGTAAGGATGGCATGCCCTGTGAGTGGTGCAGCATGAAAACAGGGAAAATCCAACAAAAGAAAGCAGACTTCCACAAAGTAATCATTTTCAAATCATCTGAACCTGATAATCGTCAGCAAGAGCTGGAGTGACTACTGAGAAAACACTGAGTGTTATGTTGTAGCATTACATCCTGATAAGGGAATCACATTCAGAGCTCTAACAATAACCCTTCTTTACCAGCAGTTCTGGCCTTTCCCAACCTGCCACGAACTGCCTCTCTCACCTCCCAGCGCGGCAACACAGCTCTGTGATTTGTGCCTCTCTGAGGGAGCTGAAGTGGCAAATCTAAGCACACATGCAAATTCTTCTCTGAAGTTCCTGTGGTGCGGGTTACTTCAAGACAGCAATCTTGCTGTGGTACAGCTGAAGTCTGCATTTGATAAGCAGCAGCTTATCAAGGGCTGCCAAACTAGAAATGGCTGCAGTATCTGGATACTGACACCAGAAAGCACACTGGTGGGTGTCTGATCTCCAAGCACCAATCCTCTCACTTGCAGAGTTCAGTCTTAATGCAGCCACACACACAGCTAGTGCAGGTATTCCCAGAGAGTGGAACAGACAGTGGTGATGCAATACACGTCAAAAATACACAGCAACAAAAGCAGCAATGTTCAAACGAGTAACAGAACTATGACAAGGTACATGTAAGCAACAATGTCTCCCTGCACCTATACACATGCACATCTGTCTTATTTCAAATTAAGCCCTGAGCATTTGTGCATTTACAATGACAGAGAAGGGGAAGCAATAGGAAAATCCAGTGGCAGTCTTGTAATGTCTAAATTCATGTATTCTCTAGAAAACAACCCTAGGGGGACAGATGACAACCCACAAATACCGGAAACACAGACACAAAAAGGAAAGGGTTAAGGAATGACAACAGAAATGAGAGAACACATCGAGTCAGAGCAAAATTCTGGTCAAGCACTTAACTATGCATGAAAGTGATTTCTGAAGGCGTCATTAAAAATACCAATAGTTAAGGTAATTTGGAATTAAATTAGAAAAGGCTTGAAGAGACACCTCCCCTGAGCACCTGCAAGGGCAGAGGTTACAAGACAGATTACTCCTAGTCATATTTCCAAGCTGTTACCTTCTTCCCAACCTGAACTAAATCCGCCCTGTTCATGCACCGCTAACAGGAATGCTGGGACAGAAGAGCCTGGAGGTTGGTTTGGGTCAGTGGCACAGCCTGAGGGCACTGCTCAGCTCATTTGCAGGCTTCAGCTACAGCACTGCACTCAAACTTGTCCCGGATTCCATCGCACCTTTCCATTACCTTCTCCCGTTTATGCTCAGGATATTAACGAATAAAGATGATTTTTTAGAACCCTGCACACTACCTCCTACAACAGTAACGTTTTAAATACATTTGTGGATTTTTCTCCCTTTTCCTTACAAATTGTTTTTTTACCTTTAATAAGGTTATGTCTAACAGTTCTGAACCAAACGATTTCAGAGTCCACCTCAAAACTACCTTTCCATTTTGATTCCCCCACCCAGCAACTTGAAAAAGGCATGGAGCACAGGCACCAGACGTGTCCTGAAGTGTGCAGAACCATCGCTAAACACGATACTAATTTTCTACCACCACCTTATTGGAAAGGTCTCAAAGTTTTAAGGGAAAAGAAACTGGGCATGAGGGAACCTGGCTGTCACCAGCTCCAACCAGCATCTTTAGCCTGGAACACCTGTGTACATTGCAGCACGTCCCACTGGCAGCTCACCTCGACCTCTGGAGGAACTTCGACCTCGAGGAGCCCCTACCACCGTTCCTCCTCCGCGTCCCGTCAACCGCAGCACAGCCGCACTGTTTACAGACATTGAGAAATTCCTCTGCCAGGAAAAGAGAGTCAAGGTCAGATTCTATTCAAACAAACACCAAAATTCCCACCCCAAGAACAGAAACACTGTCACCCTAAATTTAGCTTAATACCAGCTTTGCAGTCCTTGTGTTCACTACAAATTCTCTACAACTAACATTCGTAAGGAAAAGGATTCCATGGAGACACGAGTGGCTGAAGCAGTCTATAAAAGGCTGCTGATCAATATTAGTACTTCCACGGTACTTACCTGAAATTCCTATGCCCTAGAAGCAGCAGCTGAGCACCTACTCCTTTCAGACGACTCCAGGACAGAAACTATCAGAACATGAGCAGCTTTAAATAGACATTCTGTTGCAAAGAGAGTGGCACCTGCCAATACCTGACACCATTAACTAATGCCAGTTCTAAACTTAATCCTGACACCATTAATTAATACTAATTCTAAACTTATTTCTTAAGCAAAGCAGAAACAGGTAAAGAGCAACACAACTTGAATAAAACTGTGTTTACAAATCTCCTTTACAGAAATAAGCCTCTTTTTTTCCCCTCCTCTAAATATATCACAGAGTCACAGAATTTCAGGGGTTGGAATGGACCTTCCAGCCCATCCAGCCCCAGCCCCTGCCCTGGGCAGGGACACCTCCCACCAGAGCAGGTTGCTCAAGGCTCATCCAACCTGGCCCTGAACACCACCAGGGTTGGGGCAGCCACAGCCTCCCTGGGAACCCATGCCAGTGAGCAGTAGAAGCAACATGCTTTGGGGACAGCTAAGTGTACTTAAGCCTTCTGAAATTTCAGCAATACTCCTTTTGATAAGGCAATAAACACCAGGAAAATTCAACTTTATTTCAATATGGAAATTGCTAAAGCAAAAGCTATTTCAACAACAAATGGATACTTATAACTCTGGCCCATTGTCTGAGCACAAGCAGATGGAAAACTGGGCCAAAGAACTCAGCAGCATATTCAGAAAGATTAAGCAGCAAACCTGAATCCAGTTTCCAAATGCAAGTTTAAAACAACTAGAATGCAAAGGACTCCAAACAGCTGTTACTTAAGGTTTCTTCACAGGAGCTTAGAGCAGGTAAGTCCTTACACCAGTGCATCTGAAGTACCAGGACCCTGAAGGTCTTCAGAGAACAGCCAGACAAGCAATTATACACTACTTGAAACCCAAATGGCTAACATTAAAGCCAACAGGCATTTGAAGGAGTTTTAGCCCCTTTCACAAACTGCTTGATATATGCTCCCCAAAAAAGTACCTCTTCCTTCAAGAGACAATTGGCAACGAAGCGGACGTGAGGGAAAGGAACAAACGTGGCCATGCATGGCAAAGAAGCAAGGTCAGCCCCAGCAGACCTGACTATGCTGTCCCAGCCAGCTCTTACAGCCCAAAGCAACCAAAACCCAAAGGCACCACCTCCACTTGCCTCTAAGCAAATCACCACCTCTCCTGCAGGTAATACTTCTGCTTTACTGAGAAGCAGTGAATACTTCACAACAAAAAACATCTTGATGCTATTTAGCAGATTCATTGCCTTGCATGGGAGATTCCTCGTTTTTATGCCTTACTTTTCCAGTAACAACATTGTAAACTCACTTCCTTTTCCAAAATTTGTAAGGGTTGGACTTGTCTGCCTGAACGGTGAACAAATTCCCTCTCTCCTCTGTAGAGCAGCAAGCTCTACACTGAGCTAAAAACGGTGTGTACCTAAAATACAGGTACTACTCTGCAGATGGTGAACCTGGTTTAACACACTGTCTGCCATCAGCAGAACACTGTATTAAGAATCACCTGCTCAAATTTGAGGCAATAATTGAGCACGCGTAGAACTTAAACTCAATTCTGACACAGCCATAATTTCTTTCCCCAAAATCTACTGCATATTATGGTTTTTCTCACCAAAGGCAAGACTCCTCATTTTGTCTTTACACTAATCACCATCTAAAGAGGTCTTAAAAGAAAGAAAAAAAAGATACAAACCTGTTCTTCTTCTGTAAAAGGTACAAGTGCCAGTGGTGGCAGGGGCTCCTCTTGTAAAATAGGCAGAAACTCCTTATCCAGAAGGTCTGAAGGTATCTGCAGGGAAGGACAAGAGCACTCTAATACACCCAAGTATTTCCACTTCACGGATGCTGCCACCTACTTTTACCTTGGCAGCTCTTTCTCCATCTACTCAGTACAACAGTATTTCCAACATTTACCAGGAGTGGGTGTAACTCCACTGTAAGTTTATGACCCCCAGAAACAAAACTATTATGAATTCTTATAGACATCCAGAGTACCTCCCACCCATCCAAACACAAACTTACCACTGCAGCTCAGACCTGAACCAAGCGAAATTTCATCTGGTAAATTAAAAGCTACTGCTTTAACTTCCATGCACTGTTACAGCCAGAGTTTTATTTACCAAAACCACCACAAAGGGCATAAAGGTTGTATTTGTATTCAATTTTAAGTCAGCAATTCCAATTTACAACCAACCAGGACAGTAAAAAAAAAAAAACCCCCACACAAGTAACTAAACCAAACAAAAAAACACAAGTAAAATTAAACTATAGGTACAGATTAACTGGAGAGGACTGATGATTTCAATCAAAATAAATTTTAACACTAATTTTGAATCAGATGCTCCACCAGCAGATGTGACCTTGAGAACGTGGACAAGAAGCTGCAATTACAGCCAAATGAGCTCTAATTATGCCAACAGAGAACTGTCTCAAAAACATTTAGTTTTCAATTCTAAAGACTCTGTATTTTTTCATTTGGGTATATGCTAGTGGAAGCCTCCCTGCTTTCAGTCACGGCATCTTTCCATCAGAGCTGCAACTCTGCACAGTCTTCAGGCAGCGAAGACTGAGGACGACCCAGTGACAAAGGACAGGGTACAAAGACACATCTTACACACACTGCAGCTCAACAGTCCTCTCAGTCTCGGCAGCTGGAATTACTGACCACCATGGAAACACGTGGCTATCAAAAGCAGAACACATTCCAATTATAATGCCCTTCTGGCAAACACACGAAGAGAAAATATTCCTTTGGACCATTCATAATCATTGGAGAACTTCCTGTAACACATCCCAGTCAAAGGTTGCTCTGAATCAGTCACAGCTGCAGAGGTCTCAACACCATCTGATAACACACACACTACTCTGACTGGCTGACTTAGTCAAGTGTAACATCAGGGCTTAAATCACAGCTTCAAGTAGAGCAGGACAGTTGTGCATGTTAAAGCACGGCTATAAGCCATATCACACTCAACACAACTCAGTCCCACAACTGTGACATTCCATGCCCTTGAATCCATGTGGAAGCAGTGCAGGGCTCCCAGCACTGCACGGGAGTGTCAGCACAGCCATGCCAGGGCACAAACACGGAATATCTCTGCTGAGCTCAGGGCAGCTGGGAATCGCTTCCTGCAGTTTCCCCTGACTCGAGGCAAAGGCTCTCAGGAGGATTCAGACCTCCAAGGCACTGTGTGCCTGCTGCAACAATACACCAACCTCTGCCACCACCCACACAGCACCCCAGCGTTTACCAACATGCAATGTGTGAATCGTTTGCTTGAAAGGATCTCTGAAATGTCACTTCTACATCACCGAGAACCTTTGCTGGAAAGGAAACCAGAAGGAAGTTCTTGACATTCTACACTGTTCTTCTGCATTAGATGTGCCTGATTGTATTTGTGTTCTGATTCCCAGAGAAATGAACTACCTGAGGACTGCTGTCACTGAACTGC
>NW_008668635.1:63060-67700 GCF_000695815.1 Acanthisitta chloris
CAGTGTGCATCTTCTCCTGCCTTTTGCAGATGATCTGCTAATATTAGTTATTGCCTGACTTTGTAGCTGAAGCAAATAACTATTATGTACTGCATTAAATAAGATCCTACTGAGGCAAGCAAATCTGCACAGCTGCAAGGAGACATTAACCCTCAGTCATCTGCAGCAGTGGAACTGAATATGGCAATCAGGTTTTTTTGTTCTCTGGGGTACAGGAAGTTTCCCCTAAAGCGGCAAAAAAAGAATCAAACATAATGAATGCAGTAAGAATTGGATCAAATAAGTATACACAAACAGCAAAACCACCACAACCAGATCTCTTCAGCTCTTTGCCAAGAGATACACAATTTCTTTGTCGATAATCACAAAATACAAACAGCTATCCCTAATCACAAGACTGCCACAAAGAATATGCACATCAGGCCTTCTTCCTCTTGCTGCTCACCTTATTGTCCTTTAGAAAAAGTGCCAGCATTTCTTCTCTCCCGTAGCGATAGTCTGCTAGTTTGTACTTTGGCAAAGCCGGAGACAGGGGTGGGGATGTCACGCTCCCACCGCTGGACAGAGCTCGCAGCCTGAAACGAGCAGAAACAGCAGTGAGAACGGGGAGGATGTGTCTCCACCTCTGCTACCATCCCCCTGCACATTCACTCACACCTGACACAAAATACAGCCAGTGCTGCAAGTAAAGACATTAACAGTCTAACTTCAAAACCCAACCTCAGTGCTTCACGAAGTGAAAGAGCTTCCCTCATTTTACCCAGAGCCAGGAAAGAAAGACAAAACACACTCCCATGAGCACATCAAAGAATTAAACTCATCCCCAGAAAGGCTCTTACACTGACTGTATAGCACTCTAGCTACACCCTTGACTAAGCTATTTACACTGCCTGCACAAATCAGCTGTACAAGTTCCACCAGTATTACTGACAACAGCTGCTTTTTGACAAGAAAAGTTCTTCCCATGCTAGGGACAGTGCAAGCATTAATCTAGGGAAACCTTTACCTGGAAGTTCTGCAAAGTTTGTCAATACAGCACAATGAGTTTCACTTTGCTCCCATCCCACAGAGGTAAGCTGCTCGGCAGCTAACACCTTCCCACCCTACAGTATTACTCCCACTCTTCAGATGGGTCCGTCATTCTACACAATCACTTCCTCACCACCCAAACAGACTGTATTTTTAAATCTGAGAAATCGTTTACAAAACAAGGAAATTTCCTTGTGTTTGTCACGGAAAAAAAAGACCACTTTTCTACATCCTCCTTAACGTGCATCTCAGACAAGTACAACAAACACGGTAGTGAACAACCGCAGAAATCCTTGGACAGGCAGGTGCTCTAAACAGCGGCTGCGGCTACCTTTCACCTGATGACTGAGCGCGCTTGGATTTGTTCTCAGTTCCCTCGGCCCGTCCCACGCCGACCCTCCTGTTTTAGTGTGGCGCCCCCGCGTGGCGCCTCCTCCGCCCCTTCGCTCCGAACCGCGCCCGAGGAGGAATCACTCGGGATTACACGGCTCAGCGCGGTGTTCACTCCGATCCGGATCAAAAGCGACCCAGAGTTTGGCGATACAGCAGCATACGTGACAGACATGACTCCACTGCGGCCTCAAAGAATGACTGCACAGCTCACATCATTCCTGAAAACCCAGGAACTCACTGCAGTACCATAGACACTTTCATACATCATCTCATCTGGTTTTTGAACTAAATGGTGACTGAAGTCCCCTCACTATGACATAGCAATCAAGTTCCTGCTAAAACATGTGCTTTTTTTAGCGTTGTCTTCCCCCTTCTCTTTTTTTAATATGGCTTTGGCTTCCATCCACCAAGAATCTCATCATGTGTCTCTTGCATTGAAGAGCACTCCAGAATGAGATATCTGCCTGGTGAGTGTATTTATAGATAGTGGTAAAGTCATTCTTTACCCTTCTTTCAATCTAACAAAACAGAATGAGCTCTCATTGTTTCCCCGGCCACAAATAATATCTTCTTCACTGAACACTCTCCGACTGGCGCACACTGTGTGTACAAGTGTCAGCAGAGGTGAGGATGTTATTCCAGTAACAGTCTTACCACATGCTGTGCAGCAATTGCATTTCCAGTGAGCACTCCACACTCCCATTCACACGCCAGGAATCTCCAGGAACCACAGCACTTTTCCTGACATATGCAGGGCACGGAACACACACTTTTCCCATGTTCCATACAGAGGTTTGGGGTTTTTTGACAGTAGGAAAAGAAGCTTGCTCAGCTACAGCTTTAATGAGGAGAGTTTAAGAACTTCCTTATTAATATGTATCGGATGGAAAGACCTAACAAGCACAAGGTGACTTACTTCATGCACACCTCCGAGATCATAAGCATCATTCCTCCCTCAAAAACTTGGCAGCAATGTAAATATTACGCATTGCCAAAACCTGAACCCCAACTCGTTTCACATGCTAAGCCAAATTCACGCAGCAAAGGCTGATTTTATGGCATTGTTTTCAATCACAGGCCTGGGACTGAGGTGAGGCAGCATGGAACGACAAAGGCATTACATCCCATTCAGCCCCTCATCAATTCTGTTCCAAAGGACAGAAATTCACTAACTCATTTCAGACAAGGTTCTGGAGTCCCCCGGAACAGACAACACTTACCATTCTGGCCCAAAGTTAAGTGTCTGAGTTTCTGCTGCCATTTTTTCCTGTTGTATTCCTCTTTTTTAAAATGCGTGAACCTGAAAAGTAAAGAAGTTTACTATGAAAACAGCTGAATTAACACAGTCCTTCGTAAGTAAATTCACAACACAAAAGCACATCTGGCCATGCAAAGAACTGGAAAAAACTGACTACATGGAATTTTTTATTAATCTTCTTAGGAATCCGTTTCAACTCTCCAATACAGATTAATTTACTAATAAAGAACAAACTCATCAAGATCTATTCCCTAAATCCCTCTTTGAACAGCTCGAACAGGACACTGGAGCAGGGTGTCTGCAGAAATAATTTGTACAAACACGGAGAACTCGATGCATAATCCTTTTCTGTACAAACAGCAACGCTTAATTAACAGAACTGCAGCTTCCTGACAATTAAAAGAGGATAAAAGCCCCACCAGAATTACAGCAAGAAAGATTTGCCAGCTGAGCAGCAGAGTATTCAAGAAATTTCCACTGCTCATGCTTGAACAATAAGCCTTCTAAAGACTGAGTATATCTGATGCTATGACATCCTCCTAAATCTGCAGGCAAATGAGAGCATTTCTACCAGTCGTGGTTTTATTCAGCAAAAAATTCTGCTACTTTCATTTCTATTAGCCAAGGCCCTACAGACACCAGCAAAGGTCAAGCTCCTGCACATCCAGTGTGGACAGCCGAGAACCGATGAAACCATACTGCAGAGAAAGAACGGAAGGCCATGAAGTTTTCTCTATCAGAGCCAGGTCCAGCCCAGGCAGTTCTGGAGAAGTGTCCTTTTCAGTAATAAATACAGCTCCTCTTTCCTTCCAGCAGCAGCAAAACACAAATATGCAGAGGAAGGTGGTTTGGGCTTTTAAAAAAAATCAAACACACTGTAGGCAAAGCCCAAAGGAAAAAGGATTTGAAGCATCACCTACAGACACTGGCTGAGTAGACTTCAGGACCCTCAGAAATGGAAAGAGGGAGCTCTGCTGTACCAGAACCTGTTTCCTTAACAGAGCCAGGGGCTACCTAAGTAACTCCTAAAGTTTTTCTATACTTTGCATGAAAAGGTAATGGAAAAGAAAAACAAAATGTGGGGAAATAGAGGTGGAAAGAACATCAGTTGCTGAAGAGAATGAGACAAAGCCAAACAAAGGAAGCATTTTTTCTTACACATATGCTATTGAAGTAATGATATTAAAGCTAGAAGAGGAAATAGATCAACAGCTTCAAAGCTAGAAAATGCCAAAAAAGTCCCAAACATGCATAAAACTCCCTGCAGTCTAAACCTACCGGCCAAGGTTCGACTTACCTATTTTCACTACATGCCATACTCACATCTTCCCATGCACAACAGATTTATGCATAAATCTCAGTATTTTTACTTTCACAATAACCCTAACATAATGAAATGGAACTCCCCACTATGAGCACCACAAGCTAATACAAAACTACCTGGCTCTTCTCGCCGGCCTAGTTTGGGATGATTTTGGTCCGGTTTGGGTTGCCTTTCGGAGGCAGCTGACTGCTCATCAGCACACTCATGGTATATCCATTGAGCATGCTGCAGAGCAAAGTGCCAGGTCAGACCCCAAAGGAGCAGCAGCAGCCACACGTGGGACACTGCGCCAGGCCCAGCACACCACAGTGCGCACGCTGCAGCGCAGAGCACTCCCAGCAAGTCACTGGAAGGCTGTCAGCCCCTCCAGGACCCTCAGACCAGCCCATGCGGATCACCAGGCACCCTGGGAGCTCTCCATCCTAACAGCAAAGCTGGCTTAGTATCAGTAATACCAAAGAGGCTGGCACCGAGCATTAAACTGCAACGAAAACACAGCTCAAAAGCATCAGATATGAGGACGAAGCACCAAAACCAGTAGGAACCAAGCTGCTTACTGGTTTTGGACCCAGTGAGCCTAGCCCTCTTCAGCCTCCGCACTTCCTTCCCAAAGAAACCTAAGGATGCAGTGCCATC
>NW_008668635.1:67728-76830 GCF_000695815.1 Acanthisitta chloris
AGAATATTCAAAGCCTGCTAAGTCTCATCCCAGTGAGCTGCAAAATGGCTTTCCCTGTCCTTCATTTCGGCCAGCACACTTTGTTTGGAGAACTCTTTGCTGGCTTCCTCTTTTGTACTGCACTCAGGTAAGTTACTTTCTCCTCAGAAGTTCTGACCATCTGAGTTTTGAACTGAGAGCAGGACACCTGTAAATGAATGACACTCACTGAACAGCATCCTCCCCCCAAACCGAGACAGTAAAACAGATGTGCAGATCAGCTGAGTTGCTGTAGCAGGTGAGTTTAACAGGCAACATAATCCAGAAACAAAACGCACACAAAAAAATTGCAGGCAAAGCTAAAAGAAAATCACAGGAAAAGAGGCACTCTGGAAACAGGTGATGATTTGGGATGAAGAGGGCAGAGAAGAGGGAAAAGACTCATGAAAAGGAAGACAGCACGTGCTCAAGAGGAGTACGCTGAGCCGCGTGGCAGGAGAGGAGACAGGGAGAGTGGAAACTGCACCACTGGAGCCTGTTCACGCAGCAGCAATGGGGAGAGCATGAAGTCAGCCCGGAGAGGAGAAGCTGTACTAACTGGAAAGGCGAGTTGGAGTGGACTAGGCAGCACTCACATCATGAGACGAAAGAGTCAGGGCGGGGCAAGAAAAAGGATGAGAAATTAAGAGACGAGAATGAATTATCAGATCACATATTTAGCTATTTTGAACAAAGAATATGTAAGACTTTATTAGACCTTTATTATCCCGATTCCTTTCCTAGGTTTTAAACTTCAGTATTAATAACCAAGATGTAGATTTGGGTTTTTATCACCCATGCTGCCTCCTTATTAATCAGGGATGGCACATGACAAAAACAATGCACACCCATTTGATCCTGGATAAAATTTGATGAGGAAAAAGTCCCTTCTGAGCTGCTGGTTCTGTGTATCAAGTTTTCTACAAAGTACTGGCTGTTAATGGAGGAATCTCCACAGCCACACGTCTTACACGGGCCAAAAGCATCAGGGATGGCCTCAAGCTGAAGTGAGAAACTGGGGCAGTAATTTGATATGGCCAGTTACTACCACTGCTCAGGCAAGAAGGCCACCTGGTGCTTCCCACTACTCCTTCCAAGAGGAACCTTTGCTCCAAAGTTTTCTTCAAACCAGGTCAACTCTTGATCGAAACTGCCAGTGCAACCCAACAAATGCCTGTAGCTCTCCTGCATACTCTGGGAAAAGTGGAATCGCTTCATAAACCAGAACCCCATTTTCCTGGGGTGATGCCACAGACACCAACCTACTGTCAGCATGCTGTACTGAAAAGAGATGAAATCCCAGCATCAACCTGGGGACTGGGAAGAGAAAAAACACCCTATTTTGTCAGCAGCTTAGTACTTTGAAAGTCAGAAGTCCATCCTCGAGCAGACACAAAATGTAATCCAATAACATTAAGCCTTTAAGTGGCTTTCACTCACAATTAACAGGTAATATTACAGGTGCAGAAGTTGCTATCAGCAACACTCGTTTCACTGGTTCACTTTAGGTTGTCTCACCAAGCTTACAGTTCTGTAAATTATTTTTCAAGGACCTGACAAATCTATTAAAGCTCTGAAAAACATCTGCTACAGACACGAGTTGGAACCTGATTCTACTGGCTGGATTTGTGTGTTAAAATGCGTACGAAGGTTCAGCTGGAAGTCTGTAATCACTCTGGCACATTTTGGCCACGAGCTCTGGTATATGAAAACCTACAGCCAGCGAATACGTAGTAGCTAGGCAAAAAGCTGTTTTCAGGAACTTTGAGAGGTGTGAACTGCCGTGTTTTCCAGCCTGGTTCAACAGCAGGATTTACACAAAATTGCCATTTTAAGGTTCACTCCCTCCTGATGGGCACCCCAGCTAAGATTTCAGGGAACATTAACTCCCTGCGTTTCCACTCCAGTGTGAGCTCGTGCCACATGGCAAGCTGTCTCACCACAACATTCTGCTGTCCTGGGTAGAAATACACTGACTCTTGGCACTCCAAGGTGAGCCCAGGCAGTGGCTGCACTCAGGTCTGCCCATCTAATCCTTCCTACAGACAAACAAGTAAATTAAATATTTGAACTATCACTGCAATTTGTAGCTTTGGGGCTGCTGTGAGACTGGGTTTTTTATTAACTCTGGAAACCTAAACCTTGGGGAAAAAAGAAATACCACTGATCCTTGTATGCACACCTATATTGCTCTGTAATGGAAGGAAAAAAAGTAAAATTCCAGGAAGAAAAGTATCCTTTCCTTTCAAGGTAGTTCTGTTGCTACTACAGGTTTGAAACAGCCTTTTGTACACTAAAAATGAGCTGAAAATTTGAGAACCAAGGACCACAACAGAAATACAACACCAGCAGACCTACATGCAAGGAACTGGGTCCTCCTCAAAGACGGAAGAAGAATTTACCAGCAAAGCTCCACTATACAACAGCAACGCTGCATCAAGACAACAAAACTTCACCTTTCACAAGCAAGATGTTCTGCAGGCAGCTCCTAGAGCTAATGTCAGTGCCAGGAATTGTGTTTCAATAACAAAATGTTTTAAAAAGTCTTAAAAATTAACTGACTGAATAATTAATGCCAATTTTCCCTGGTTCTTGAGCTGTTAAAGCAGGCCCATGAGTGCATGCAAGGCACCTTTTCAGTACAGTGGTAAACAGGATGACTCAGGTGGCTACACCACCAGGCTGCCTGATATTAATCACTGGCTAGAGCAGACAACGCTGATTAAAGGACACTGACATAATTAAGGCCAGGCAACGTGGATTTATGGATGACATTCAATCAAACTATACTTCTGTAGGAGCAGAAATTTCATTGCTAGAGCCAAGTAGGCGAAATAAATTTTAACTTCTGCAGGAAGTAGAATGCTGAATAGGACAAAAATCATTCAGAACCACACGAAAAGTCTAAAATCATCACAACCTATTTTTTCTTTTAATCTTCTAAAGAACCTACAACAAAACCCATCTGAGCAGGAATAAAATCCTCAAGACCAAGTAAAAGGTGAGAAGTTATCTTCTACACAGGCTGTACCACTGGCCCACATGACATGAACCAGCTGAAAAGGAAGGTATGATACAACACTGACTAGAAGAGCCAACAGAAAACACTTAAGACAGGAATAAGGAAACACAGAGTACAAATATAGTGAATTTTATCACTGAAAGGATACTGTGGCATGTTCTGTTGCAAAAAGCAAAAGAGCTAATACATTAGGTGTTCAAAATTTGATAGAACACAACAGACATCCCTTACAGTGAAGGGAGGGAAAAAACAAACCAAAACCACAACACACTAAAACTCTGCTTACTGAGCTTTGAGAAAAATTAGCGTACCTTGCTCAGTCTGTAAATGATCATGCAGTAGAAAAGGCTGAAGACACAAGTTTATTCAGTGAAGGGACTGAAGCAAGACATTTGGAGATAAACAACAGAGTAATCTGTTTTCAGGTCAACACTACATGATTTTCTTAAATGTGCTAGTTTCAACAGAAAATTAATCAGGAAAAAAAATCCATTAGTCACATGACACAAGATGCCAAACAATTCCCAGTAGTCCCTTCTGGCTTACCAAGCCTTGCTCCTGATAAAGGTGGTAAATTTTCCAAGGCCTATCTACATGCCAAGAAGTTGTTTTTCCTAAGGGAACAACATCAAAACCATCCACTTCTACAGAAGCTATGCCTCTATTATTACAGTTACTATAACCTTCCTGTCTCAAACCATGGCAAAAGCATCTCAATCCCTCAGTAGTTTCTGGTCAAAAACTGTCCATGACTTCCTCCAAGGGCAGGTCCAAACTGCCACTCCTCTGCTCACTCCACCCAGATCCACCTGAAGCTTCAAGAAGCACTGCAGCTCACAACATGCTGCACCCAGGCACAAATGACAAACACAGATGGGTACGGAAACCTTCTGGGACAGGATGGCACAGGAGACCTGCACACCTTAACCAAATCCAAGGAAAATAAAGGAACATTAAACAACACACCTTCAGATGCTTTTCTCCTTTCCTATCTACTACTGTGAACTTGGTGGTTCAAAGTAGGCTGGAGAGGTCTCCCCTTCCTGCTCCAGCTGAACACGGGCAAACACAAGAGCGTTTCCCAGCCAGCCCGTCCCCTAGAGAGCAGCCTGACCTCCACCTTTGCTGCCAGAGTCCCAGCCAAAGGCAGACACCAGCGATTAAGCTCCAGTCAGGGGACCACACCCTTGGCCCTACCACTGGCTGGAACACAAAGACTTCTCATTCCAAATCCTATCCCAAAATCCTGCCAGCACTGCTCTTTAGCAGCTGAAAAAAATCACTTCCCCATCTGTACCTTGTACATCAAAAACCTGCTGGTAGATAAATATTTAGTCTCTGTCCTTCCACAAGATGTCACAGATCAGGATGCCAAGTCTGTCTACCTGCTCCCCAGCAAGGCCAGAGCCATGGACGATCCAGGGCAGCCCACACGTGTGCTCCAGGGAGAAGAACACAGCCTCAGACTGCACTCACTGAACGAGCAGCCCTGTGCTGCTGTGGGGACTTGGGGGGTTGTTTTTAAATGTCACTCCCACAAGGAGCTTCTTTCGGCTTTGCAGGCAGTCTCTCCCCCCACTCCTTCGTAAGGTTTCCTACTCATGCAGCTCTGAGACATCCTATACTTCAGGAAACAAATATTCAACAGTGAGAGAGTGTCTATAAAAGGTCCTAGCAGAGAGAATTAGAATGTGTATCAGATTGCAAATGTTCATCAACCAGAAGTCAGGAGGTAACTTTTTACTACATATTCATTAACACTTTTTAATAGCTTAGCAATTTTCTCCTCTTCACATTAATATTGCTAAAGATACTCACTTGTTTTGATCCTTATCTCTGTAAATCCACTTGTGATGTTAGCCTGATCCTGCCTTAGACCAAGTACAACAGAGAGAAAATTACATATACAGATGATTCAGCACTAACTAAGCCTATTGCAAAAGCTTCCACAGGTTTTAATGGTGGTTGAACTGGATGTCTAATTTATTAAACCAAGTTATTAGATGGTTTTACTTTACCTTGCCATATGCTACTTCCATGACCAGCCTCATTCACTATCTAGCACACACAGCCTAACACCTATGTCACCACAGGTTCTTCCAAATAAATCATCCCCAGACTCTACCACATGTGGCTCAAAAAGATCAGTTTATACATCCCTGACTTGCCAGTGATACCAACTCCTTGCCACATGATATCCTGACTCTAAGGCTGAAGACAGAAATTCAGCTATCCATCACCACCAAACTTCACCCAAAGTAACACTCAGTGTCCAAAGAACATCTTCTCCTTATGTTTCTTCCAGCCTGAACTTGAACTGACACACTAACCACAGAGATCACAATCTGATCTCCCCATGGACATCTATAGTCTCGGAATCTCCCACATGCACATGCCATAAAATACAACCAACACAATGCAAAGTGTTTACATTGCTGTTGGTGACAAAAGGAAAATAAAGTGTTTCATAGTAACCACAACACCTATTTCTCTACTGAACAAAAAGGACAAAACTCCCAGTCACAACACATTCCCTTCAAACACGGCAATGCATCATGTTCACTTTCACTGGAGTAACATCCATTTAGCAATACCAAAATATTTTTCTAACCAGTTTATCTTCGTAACATGTTATAGGTAAGATCATTTATCTGTTTAGATGGATTAGCAAGCAAGCAAGCAAGCATTTTTTAAACATATGGCCAAAAATGAGGGAAAATGATAGTGCACAGGTTTAGTAACTAGCTGAGACAATAATAAATAGGAAGTGACCCAAAAGGCACTGTCAACAAGGCAGTGCTTGACAGCAATTCTCCAAAGGTCCATCAACATTTCTCACCGACCTACAGACTACTACCTCTACACAGCTCTAGCTACCCCTTCTACTGTTCTCCACAATGCTGAGAGGTACCTAGGTGGTTAGATTAGATTTAAGAACTGCAGGAGAAGCTCATTCCTGAAAACACACTTTGGTTTCATGCTTGCCAAAACCCTCAGATGCATCAAAACAATTCTACCAAAATAAAAACGCAGCCCAATTTCCCATGCAGACATCAAGGCATCACTCCAGTGTCTGAATTCAAGGAATGTTTAATCACATTTAGAGGGAATGGACTGACAGCCCAAAAAAGAGAAGTGGACATATTCTGTAATCAACACACTGTGGCAATCTCAGCTATTAACGAAGCGAAGCACAGATCTCAGTCTGCTACTACCAACTGCCACCTGAGCTCTCAGTATGAAAAAATTTTGGTATCAAACATCCCCATGATGAACTACATGGTTATATATACATCTACACACATCCTGCCACCAACCACAAGAGGGCCAATGTAATATAGCCCTTAGCATTTAAAGCTCTTAATTCTTCTTAGCTCCATCCGTAACTTAGGCACACATTGAGCAAACTTGCTAAGTTTTCTCAGCACTGACAATTTTCAGGCCAGTTCATCTGTGCAACCAGGAAAACGTCCAGGAGTTGAGAGCAAGGGAGGAAAGGAGAGGCTGAGCTGAGCACTGACTCTGCTCCCCTAGGAGCAAGCACCACCCCCCCCAGCATTTCACACACCTAAGACTCCAAATGCCACTCGATGAGTTAAAATACATTGATGAGAAAATTGCACAGAGTCCCTAACAGGGACACAGATGCCTCTTCAGTAACAAAGGGATGGTTTCTCCTTATCAAAGCATCCAATGGATCTCTAGCAAGCTATGCAGGGAGGAGAAGGCAGATGAGGCCTGTGCTTTTATGTGTGCGAGCAGCAATTTTATGGCTCTGCCCCTTAGCTCTGCCTATCCATAATCATGAATTAAATATATCTTATCTCATCTTTGAGCTGAAGCACTGAGAGGGGGAAAAAAACAGAACAGAAAAATTGGGAAAAATGCTAGGAAATGGATTCTCTCTTGTAAATTAGCCTATGAGAAGACTTACTAGCACACTTTAAAGACCTCGAAGAATAAGAAACACATCTCAGAGTCAGATAAACTTACAGGATGAGACCGACATGGGCAGAATCCAATTTCATATTCTCAGCATTTCAGACAAACAACTAACGAGCTGGAGGTCTGAGCTACTCTCAAGGAAGGGCAGAGGGAAGGCACGGATCATGGTCCAGGTGCCCAGCTCGTCCTTAGCAACTCCTGTGAGCCAATGACTCCCTTCACGCCGAAATGCAAAGGCCTCTCAGCAGTGTGCAGCAACAGACTTCTCACAGACAGCTGCCCCAGCACAATGCTCCACACGACAGACATCTAGGGTTGCTTTGATTCTGATGAAGTATCAATACATCTTAAAAGAAATACCAGTTCTTTCCTTGCATTCAGGCACAAGGAACTCCAGCTTAAGATAGAACTTCAGTCAGACAACCGTGCTGAGGGGACAACAGGAGAAGAGATGCAATTTAGTCTAAATCCCTTTAAAAAGCCCAAACCTCCTTTGTACTCCCTTTTTTACACAGGAAGTTTTTTCCTCAATCAAGGAGTAAAACAGTAGGGAAAAATAAATTAGTTGTAAAACCCTCAACTGTCTATTCAAAAGCCTCTTCTTTTTTCACTTTCATCATAATAAAGATCCTACTTTAATTTTACTGTGTGCTTTAGGAAGGCAGGAAAAATTGCTAACAGACTCCCAGAATCATTCAGACCATGGCACTAAATGCCACATCCAGTCTGTCCTTTCCTAGGAGCACCTGGGGGTATTTCACAGCCCTCTCGAGATCAACACCTGTAATACAAAGAGGACCTGCAAGAGTCCAAGCCTTTCCTAGGGTATCAAACTGGTTTTGTAAGCACAAACCATCCCTGCTGCAGGACTTCAGTGCTATGCTCTTGGTTTCAAAGCCAAGCTCAGGAAACCGCTCCGAAAAGGCCCCAAAAGAAAGACCAGGTGTCCCCATGCGCGTTCCTGTCTCCAGGGACTGAAGACCCTGAGCAGCTCATAAAACCATGAAGACACACCAATATTTATACACAATATTGTCAGACACTGGAAGGGGCCATCAAAGCCTCAACACAAGAGGTGACACTCAACTTCCAGGGATAAATCTCTGCCTCCTCTTTAATACAGCTCACCATTACAGTTTACTTTCTGTTTTAAATCACACGTTCAGGGAGGAATCAGCATTCACACAACTGCTGGCATCAGTTAACGTGTAGAACTACACAAACCTGGGGAGCAAAGCAGGTGCAAAAGGGGCAATGCACACTCCAACACTTCTTCAGGCACCCCTAGGATGGATTAGGACACAATTTCCACCTCAGCACCAGCTAGCTGCTCCAAGGACTCAAGTGAATGGCGAGGAAACCAACACACCTCACAGCACTAATGCCCTCATTATCTATTGCAGCCAACACCTAATAACAGAGCTCAAAACCACCCAAACAAAGCTTTTTGTTGGAGTAAAGTGCAACCAATTTCCCTCGAAAAGGTTCCCAATTATCACACTGTGCATCGACTAAACCCTCCATTCATAAAGCAGCAAATTAATTCATGTTTATTGCAGTTTCTGAAGAACAAAAGCAATCAGCAGAATTAAGGGGGGAAAAAAAATCACACGTACTTTCCAGGAACTTGCCCAAGTCAGCTCCTGAAGCAAGGAAACAGAACGAGGAGCAAGAAGTTAGAAGAGCATAATCACAACTCAGCAGCTCTCCCCACCCACCCAAGCCAACACTTAAGAGTTACAGTGAGAGCAACACACCAGGAACGCCGAACTGGAGGTTACTGGGAGGAAACGGAAAGACTGCTTTTTATTCCAGAAGCACAACTGGGCAACATCTCCCTCTGCCCTACGACTCATCCCACTTCTAAGTGCGACCACACAGCACCGAGAGAGCGGAAACTGCCTTGTTGACACTGAAACTACTTGTCTCGGATCGATACCAAACGTACACAATTCTGATCGATGATCTCTTCAGCCTGCCAAGGCCTCTCCAGTCACACACTGCCGGTCGCTCAGCTGCCTGCGGGGGGGAAGGCTCCCCCCTTCCTCGGCCCGTGTAACCTGACAGGGCTGGGTCTGCTCGGCGCGGGGCTCGCCGAGGCTTCGCCGCGGGCACAG
>NW_008668636.1:0-262 GCF_000695815.1 Acanthisitta chloris
CTCATCCCTGTCCCTTCCCAGGGCTCAGTCCTGCCCGGTGCTGAGCCCCGCGGGTCGGGCAGCAGCAGATGGAGCCCCCGGGGCTTGGGGCCAGCCTGGCACTGCCCGGGCACAGCTCTGGGCACACAGATGGTGCTGGGGCGGGGATGGCACCGGGCCCGGCACGGGGCTGGGCCTCGGCACCGGGATACTCCTGATCCTGGAGCTACTCCTGATCCCAGGGCTGAGCCTCATTCTGGAGCTGCTCCTGATCCTGGGGCTG
>NW_008668636.1:483-4381 GCF_000695815.1 Acanthisitta chloris
TGGGGCTGCGCCTGATCCCGGGGCTGCTCCTGATCCCAGGGCTGCTCCTGATCCCGGGGCTGCTCCTGATCCTGGGGTTGTTCCTGATCCCAGGGGTGAACCTCATCCTGGAGCTGCTCCTGATCCTGGGGCTGAGCCTGATCCTGGGGCTGCGCCTGATCCCAGGGCTGCTCCTGATCCCGGGGCTGCTCCTGATCCTGGGGTTGATCCTGATCCCAGGGGTGAACCTCATCCTGGAGCTGTTCCTGATCCCAGGGCTGCTCCTGATCCCGGGGCTGCTCCTGATCCTGGGGTTGATCCTGATCCCAGGGGTGAACCTCATCCTGGAGCTGCTCCTGATCCTGGAGCTGCTCCTGATCCTGGGTATGCTCCTGATCTCGGGGCTGCTCCTGATCCTGGGGCTGAGCCTGATCCCAGGGCTGAGCCTGATCCTGGGGCTGAGCCTGATCCCAGGGATGAACCTCATCCTGGAGCTGTTCCTGATCCCAGGGCTGAGCCTGATCCTGGAGCTGTTCCTGATCCCAGAGTTGTCCCTGATCCCATCCTGAAGGTTTCCCTGTTCCCAGTATTGACCTGTCCCTGATACTGGGTTAGACCTGTCCCTGATCCTGGCACTGTCCCTGATCCCATCCTGGAGCTGTCCCTGATCCTGGGTTAGACCTGTCCCTGATTCCATCCTGGACCTGTCCCTGCTCCTGGAGCTGTCCCTGCTCCTGGAGCTGTCCCTGCTCCCAGCCTGGCATCTCCTCTCCCCATCCCACCCCATTCCCTTGCCCCAGATCCCGGCAAGATTCCGACCAGCACCCTGTGGATCTGTGTCTCCCTGTGCTCCAGGTGTCCGTGGACATCAGCAGCAGCTCCATCCGGGTGGCAGTGCAGGATGGGAACAGCCACCAGGTCCTCATGGAAGGCAAACTCACCCACAAGGTCAACACAGAGAGTTCCCTCTGGAGCTTGGAGCCTGGGAAGTGTGTCCTGGTAAGGAAGGTTCACCACGAGGTGTCTCCTGGGTGTGTAGCTCCACCAGGATGGACCTGGAATGCTGGGACAGCTCCAGGCCAAGATGTGTCCAGTGTGGCTCATGTCCATGTCCTCCCTGCTGCCTCGGAGCTGGGAGAGGGTCCCCAGCTCCAGATGTGGTCCCTGTCCCCAGTCCTCCAAGCCCAACATCTCAGCAGGTTCCTCTTCTGCCATTCCCTTCTGTCCTTCCCTTCTCCTGCTTGGCATGGACACTGTGACTCCTCCTGTTCTCCTGCAGCCCCAAATTGTCCCACTGAGGTGGTTTGGGGTCACCCAACTGTGTGTTCCTGGTGGTTCCCAGTCCCAGACCTCATCCTGGTGTGCTCCTGTCCTTGGCCCAACTCACTCCTGGGACATCCTTGATGGTCACTCCATAACCATCTTCCCTTCTCTGGGATGGGTTTCCATCTGGGGAGCTCTGGGCTGGGTTTCCTGGGTGGGCAGAGGTCCCTGAGGGTCTCCTGTGCCCCTTGTCCCCAGATCAGCCTGAGCAAGGGTGACGAGTACTGGTGGAACGCGGTGCTGGAGGGTGAGGAGCAGATCGACATCGACAAGATCAACAAGGAACGTTCCATGGCCACCGTGGACGAGGAGGAACATGCCGTGCTCGACCGTCTCACCTTCGACTACCACCAGAAGCTACAGGGCAAGCCCCAGAGCCACGAGCTGGTAGGTCACAGCCTAAGTGTCCTAGAGATCCTCAGGTTCCTCTGCTCCATCCCAGAGAGCCTCCAGTTCCTCTGCTCCATCCCAGAGAGCCTCCAGTTCCTCTGCTCCATCCCAGAGAGCCTCCAGTTCCTCTGCTCCATCCCAGAGAGCCTCCAGTTCCTCTGCTCCATCCCAGAGAGCCTCCAGTTCCTCTGCTCCATCCCAGAGAGCCTCCAGTTCCTCTGCTCCATCCCAGAGAGCCTCCAGTTCCTCTGCTCCATCCCAGAGAGCCTCCAGTTCCTCTGCTCATCCCAGAGATCTTCCAGTTCCTCTGCTCCATCCATCTGGGGATGGACACAGATGGATCTGGGATTGACACATGGAGACACAGATGGATCTGGGGATGGACACACATGGAGACGAGACTGGATCTGGGAATGGACACAGATGGATCTGGGGATGGACACACATGGAGACAGACATGGATCTGGGAATGGACACAGATGGATCTGGGGATGGACACACATGGAGACAGACATGGATCTGGGAATGGACACAGATGGATCTGGGGATGGACACACATGGAGACAGACATGGATCTGGGAATGGACACAGATGGATCTGGGGATGGACACACATGGAGACAGACATGGATCTGGGAATGGACACAGATGGATCTGGGGATGGACACACATGGAGACAGACATGGATCTGGGAATGGACACAGATGGATCTGGGGATGGACACACATGGAGACAGACATGGATCTGGGAATGGACACAGATGGATCTGGGGATGGACACACATGGAGACAGACATGGATCTGGGAATGGACACAGATGGATCTGGGGATGGACACACATGGAGACAGACATGGATCTGGGAATGGACACAGATGGATCTGGGGATGGACACACATGGAGACAGACATGGATCTGGGAATGGACACAGATGGATCTGGGGATGGACACACATGGATCTGGGGATGGACATGGATGGATCTGGGATGGACATGGATCTGAGATGGACATACATGGAGACACATGGATCTGGGATGGACATGGATGGATTTGGGATGGACACACATGGATCTGGGATGGACACACATGGATCTGGGGATGGACACAGATCTGAGATGGACACACATGGAGACACACATGGATCTGGGGTGCACACAGACCTGGGATGGACACCTGTGGGACCAGAGGAGGGTGAGGGCCATGGGGGACAGTGTGGGGTGACAGGTACAGCCCCAACACCTGTGGGACCTGGGCAGGGGCAGGGGAGGAACACGGGGACAGGGGAGGAGATGGGGACAGGAGATGGGCCCAGGTGAGGACATGAGGATAGGTGAGGAGATGGGGCCAGGTGAGGAGATGGCCCAGGTGAGGAGATGGGGCCAGGTGAGGAGATGGCCCAGGTGAGGAGATGGGGCCAGGTGAGGAGATGGCCCAGGTGAGGAGATGGGGCCAGGTGAGGAGATGGCCCAGGTGAGGAGATGGGGCCAGGTGAGGAGATGGCCCAGGTGAGGAGATGGGGCCAGGTGAGGAGATGGCCCAGGTGAGGAGATGGGGCCAGGTGAGGAGATGGCCCAGGTGAGGAGATGGGGCCAGGTGAGGAGATGGCCCAGGTGAGGAGATGGGGCCAGGTGAGGAGATGGCCCAGGTGAGGAGATGGGGCCAGGTGAGGAGATGGCCCAGGTGAGGAGATGGGGCCAGGTGAGGAGATGGCCCAGGTGAGGAGATGGGGCCAGGTGAGGAGATGGCCCAGGTGAGGAGATGGGGCCAGGTGAGGAGATGGCCCAGGTGAGGAGATGGGGCCAGGTGAGGAGATGGCCCAGGTGAGGAGATGGGGCCAGGTGAGGAGATGGCCCAGGTGAGGAGATGGGGCCAGGTGAGGAGATGGCCCCAGGTGAGGAGATATCCCAGGTGAGGAGATTGTCCCAGGTGAGGAGATGGGCCCAGGTGAGGAGATTGGGCCCAGGTGCGGAGATGGCCCAGTTGAGGTCCATGTTGCCTCACACCAAATCTTCCCCCAGAAGGTGCACGAGATGCTGAAGAAAGGTTGGGACACGGAGGGTTCTCCGTTCCGGGGACAGAAGTTTGACCCTTCCATGTTCAACATCTCTCCTGGCGCTGTCCAGTTCTGACTGAGGCACAACCCCCGGAGGGGAAACCCCCAGGATACCCTCGGGATAACCCTGGGATACCTCCAGGATACCCCCTGGGAT
>NW_008668637.1:0-15988 GCF_000695815.1 Acanthisitta chloris
CCCTCCGTCCCTCCCTTGGCGTGGCCGCACAGCCCGGTCGAGCCCCGCACCTCCCGGCGATAAAGTGCGATCCCGAGCGCTGGGAGGAGGAAAGGCAATGGCGAGGCAGCCGAGCTCCTCTGGCTCGTGTATGTATTTGTCTTACTTTATGGAAGTCACCAACTATCGCTGCGGCGCATCAGTCACCGCCGGGAGCTGCCCGGCACAGCAGGGCAAGGCTGGTTCGCTCTGATTTGGGTTTAGACTTATTTATTTAATGGAGATGCGCCGGCAAACAGATAAATGAGCGAGGCTACCAGGTCTCTGTGAGCGTACCGAGTCCAACTTCTGACCGTGGATGAAAAGAGGGATGCTGAGATGGTGTGGAGACAGGACTGGTAAGAGCTGCCAAGGAGCGAGGCAAGGCAGAACAGCAGGACAAGGGGGAGAGGTGGTGGGAAGGAGGAAGGGAGAAGGAGAAAGGGAAAGATCGGTTTACATCGGAATGGTTTCTTTTTATTCTAAACGTAGCCTCCTACCCTGGCTAAGGTGCTGCTTGGTTTGTGATGCTGAGAGATAGCTCAGACCAGAAAGGATCTCTCCTGCCCGAGAGCCGGGAAGGCAGAGGGAGCTCCGGGAGGGACCCGTGAAGTTCACGCCAGACTTTTCCCCCCTTCATCCCCCCCTGGCACATTAGCATGCAGGGTAGGCTCTGGTGTGTATTTAACGACTCCATTTGGCAGTGTGTCTGTTAGCTCACACCGCCCTTCCCCAGCCTCGCTCCTCGCCTGCCTCCCGGACCAGCTGGGTCCGTCTCCCTGCCGTGCCCACCCCAGCGGACTCTGCTGGACCCGAGTGCCATCCCCAGCTGGGCTGGGCAGCGAGAGCAAAGCTGCGAGCGCTACTGCAAGGGGAGGGGGCAAAGCCAAGCGAGCTCAGGCGAGAGAAGCAGCGAGAGCCTCGGCAGTAATGAGGGAGAGAAGCTGTTTAGTCATCTCTCTATATATACTTTCACAATGATGATCACATTTACTGATTGCTTCTGACTGCATTTAGAGAGGGAGTCAAGAGGCAGGCAGCACAGTTCACCTTTCATCCTGAGGAGTGACTGCTCCCCCTTCCTTCCAGTTCCCCAGATTTAGCCCTACTTTTGAGTGGCTTTCCTTGCCAGGTAAGCTCTATGAGTGGCAAGATGGGGCTCTCCGGGCTGACTGGGAGGGAGGGAGGGGAGAAGTTTGCATGCATTTATCCTAAGCCTGTTGCTTTTGCTCCTAAATCTCTCCAACGGACTGAGGGAGCGAGGGTTTTGCAGAAAGTTTGATTTTCTGATGTGCTGGCGAAGGGAACGTGTGACTGGCAGAGGATATCGAGGCTTTGGCTGACATATTTTGCTTTAAAGCAAATGTCTCTTTGCTGCCTGAGCCAACAAGGGCAGGAGAGGGAAGAAGGAATGATCTCAAGGCTCTTCACTCCTATTAACAGTGTCTCATCAAGTAACTCACAGTATGTTTATCAGTCAGATTTCAAATCATCTCTGTCTGCTTCTAGAGAGGGAAACACTCAGGTTTTTTGGTTTGCTCCTGCTTTCCTGAGATGATGATGAAGAGACATTTATTCAGTGTGGCATTGCCGTGGGAGCTAATGGGGTAAGAATCCATCCTTTCTTCCTTGATCCTTTAGGTGAACAGACATAACTGTTCTCTAAAGTTTTCCTCCAGAGCTTTCCTGACCTAGCCATGCCTGTCAGGTTTGTGTTTCAAACTGGGATGAAACCACAGTGCCCAGGGAGCGGCTGCAGCCGGAGGAACTCGGAGGTTCTCGGAGGAACCAGATGAGGTTGGGAGTCCTGGGAAGGGAACAGGAGGCTCCTGCCTCAGCCTTTTCTATCCAATTTGCTCAACCATTTCACTGTCCTCATAATTATCTAAACAAAGCAGATTCTCTTCTCTATGGATGCTGACTCTTTTCAATCAGGAGGCAAATGATTTGATTTCGTGTACCAGGTCTTGTAAATGTCCTCAGCAGGGAGCCAGTCTGCTGTTAACTAGTTCATTTCAAATTACATGCAGAAATGATGGTAATTAAAATTAGAAATATGGCTATAGCTAAAGATATGCTCGTTAGAATTAAAGTGTGCCTGTCTGCTGTGTGAGCTGAAGAGATTCTGTTGACAGTACAGTAGATTTTGAGTCCAACCAAGTGCTTTCCAGGCTGGTTTGCAGTTACCAAAACCCAGGCAAGGAAAAAAAAAGGAAGATTCTTTCCACATTCTGTAGATCAACTAGTTACTTCATCTTTTTTTCTACTCAGCTTACGTTATGCAGCTCTGAATTACAAATCCAGTCCTGTCTCTCTCTTAATTTTCTGTTTCTTACTTCAGGGAGTGGTGGAGTTCCAAGGACTCCTGGACAAGTAAAAGCAAAAACTTTGCAATAGGATATTCCATTACAACTTATAGCCAAAAAAAGACTCTCTTTTCGTGTATTTTAAGCATCAAATGGGACAGATTCATTGCAACTTAGAAAACTAAGCTGTGTGCACCCTGTTTCCTTAACCAGCTGCATCTCTTGGTCCCAGAGAAATGGAAAATAAACTTCTACAGAAGAATTCCTCTTTCTCTCCCTTTTGCTTGAGTCTCCTGTCCATTTCATAGCCCAGATATTTATAGCTTCCCCACATACACTGCCAGCATGGAAGGACCCATTTTATCTTGAAAAATTCATTTCAAAATGTGTAAGTCACTTATGAGTTACCAGTGCTTTATTAGAACAATTATATGTGAAGTATTTATAGTGCCTCAGCAGCTAATGTAGGTAACCTGGAATCCACAACCAAAGTTAGGAAAGTACAGAAGAGATTTCTAACGCAGCTCCCCAGAGAAATCAGGGGAGATGAGGATCCAGTGTGCTGCAGCTGGTCAGGTCACTCTATGTCACCAATCAGTGCTGATAGAAGGGCTGTGGTGCTGTTGCTAATTGAAATGAAAAAGCAGAGAAGACAATTTACCAGCAGGGAAAGTGGGACCAGGATGCTTTATTTTGGTTTCATGGTTATTTGCCTTGATATCTTTGGTGATTCATGAATGAAATACTTCTCATTTTGCTGCCTCTTCTTCTGAAGGGTTTCATAGATGTTAAAAGACCCACTACTGCTGGTAGAAGGCATTGACCTGAGCCCAACAAGGCCCTGGACTTGCTCTTTCAGCTAAGGACTGGACGATCTTTTCAAAGTCATGCAGAGAAACTTTGCAGCACAGCCCAAAGAGCCTTGTCCCCAGGGCTGCCAGTCTGGCACGATTAAGGCAGTAAATTCCCTCTTTAGGGGGAGAAAAAAAAAGCAGTTCTTTGTAATACTGAACAATTCTTTAGAGGGAAATATTGTGGGAAGTTTGCTCCAGTGCCGTGTAGATAAGCGAAGTGTCTCCTTGGGATAAGCATCACTATGGATTATTATATGTTTTGTAATTACCAAACCTCTTCCAGCTGCAATAAGACACTCACACGAGGGATTTCAATTGTCCTTTAGATAGTAAAATTGCATAGAAAGATGCTCCACATTAAGGTGATGAATGTTAATGTGCCCAGAAGAGGAAGAGCATTGCTATGAGCAGTTCAGTCATTTTCACCACAGAGTGATTCCATCATTTTTTATTCAGTATTTTGATGGCCTGTTGGAATCAATAATGCTGCAGCCTTAGTGGCTGCAATGGCAGCTTCCATATAATTAAAAAACTTTAGAGTAAAAACTGCCTACAAAAATACAATTAAGCTTTGAGGGCCTGAGTCAATGGAATCAATGGGATTTCCATTGATAAATCAACTTCTGATAGAGCTGCTAATGGATCTTATACCATAATGGCACTTTTCTCCTGAAAATTTCATGGTAGAGTTAGAAAAACATTAGGGAAGTGAAAGTAAATGCAAGTTAAAACAAAAGTTAAAGACTGTAAAATCTCTGACCAAAGATCAAACAGCAAAAGGAATTTAATGCCTAGATCAGAACCACAATAACTGTTTGAACTTGAGGAGAGTGTTGCCTTCCAGGGGCTGAGGATCTGGACAACTTGGGATAACTTTCATCTAAAAATCAAGAGTGCAGTGAACATGGTTTGTTTCAACCTAATAGTCCTTCAGTTCTTCAGCTGAAGAACTTTTCAAATCTTTGTCTATAGGACTTCTGTTAGCAAGGGAATAAGCAAAGTATCTTCCTGCTGGAAGGAATCTGTCCAGCTTTGGAGGCTTCCCTCATCCTGATGTTCTTGGTAGCTTAATCCATCAGCTCTCACACCTAGGACTGAAGTTTACTGTTGCTTAAGTATTCAGATCAATGTTCCCCTGAGAGTCAGAATCTTCTTCTGGTCTGGTGGAGAGCTGCAACATTTCACAGCATGAAACCCATCTCTAAATGAAAGAGTCCAGTAAAAAACTGCTGCTGAGGCCACGTCTTGCATGAGAGGTGGAAAAAACTAGTGAAAACCAGAAAAATTTCCATTTCTTTCAACTGAAGAGGTTCTTAGTGCAAGACTCAGAACATACTGGACTTGTTTGAGACTGGGAAGGCAGCTGAGCCCAGTTGTGGATTTTCGTGGCGTACGATTTCCCGGGGTGGACTGCAAGCTGATTCCACTGGAGTTCCCAGATCTTTCTTGACAGCTGTAGTTAAACTGATAAGCACACGAGGCTTACACCTGGGGAGTTAGGGATTAGTCTTGTTTGTAAGGAAGCAAATATAAATTACTGTGTTTATGCTACTTTTAAAACGCTTTTAATGAGGAATCATTTGCTATTCAAAATTTCAATCTATAATAATACCATAACCCTGCTGAGCTGATTATCATGTGCCTTGTTGAACCTCATTCTTCAGCTGGGAGGTGAGGGCGAGGCAGTTGTCTCAAAGTCTTGTGTCTCTACTGACGCTGGACTCTTTAACACAACGGGGCAAGACACCCCACTTGACTGTGTGCTGTGCTCTGTTTTGTTCTGTGTTCTAGATGGAACTGATCTGACTTCCAGCAGGTCTCAGGAGCATCCTAACTGTCATCTCCAGTAACAAGGCCTGGGGTCATCATGGCAGCAGGAGTAGCAGCGTGGTTGCCCTTTGCCAGGGCCAGTGGCCAACTGTCCTATGCCACTGGCTCCAACGGAGAAAAACAAGAGGCAGGATGAGCTGATCATTCTCAATGTGAGTGGCAGACGTTTCCAGACCTGGAGGACTACACTGGAGAGATACCCGGACACTCTCCTGGGCAGCACCGAGAAGGAGTTCTTCTTCAACGAAGACACTAAGGAGTACTTCTTCGACCGGGACCCTGAGGTCTTCAGGTGCATCTTAAATTTTTATAGAACTGGCAAGCTGCACTACCCCAGGTACGAGTGCATCTCTGCCTACGACGAAGAGCTTGCCTTCTATGGGATCCTCCCTGAAATCATTGGGGACTGCTGCTACGAAGAGTATAAGGACAGGAAGCGGGAAAACGCGGAGCGGCTGATGGATGACAACGACTCGGAAAACAACCAAGAAGGGTCCATGCCATCCCTGAGCTTCCGGCAGACCATGTGGAGAGCCTTCGAGAACCCCCACACCAGCACCTTAGCCTTAGTCTTTTACTACGTCACCGGTTTCTTTATCGCTGTCTCTGTGATCACCAATGTCGTGGAAACTGTCCCTTGTGGCACGGTGCCTGGGAACAAGGAGCTTCCGTGTGGGGAAAGATACGCCGTGGCTTTCTTTTGCTTGGACACGGCTTGCGTGATGATTTTCACGGTTGAGTATCTCTTGAGACTCTTTGCGGCCCCAAGTCGCTACAGATTCATCCGAAGTGTGATGAGCATCATCGACGTGGTGGCCATCATGCCGTACTACATCGGCCTGGTGATGACCAACAACGAGGACGTCAGCGGAGCTTTCGTGACTCTAAGGGTTTTTAGGGTTTTCAGGATTTTCAAGTTCTCTCGCCATTCCCAAGGCTTAAGAATCTTGGGCTACACTTTGAAGAGCTGTGCCTCTGAGCTTGGCTTTCTCCTCTTTTCCCTCACTATGGCAATCATCATCTTTGCAACTGTGATGTTTTATGCAGAGAAAGGGTCCTCGGCAAGCAAATTCACCAGTATTCCTGCTTCCTTTTGGTACACTATTGTAACCATGACAACACTGGGGTGAGTATTACTTTTCCTTTTCCTGAGCAGCAGGCAAGCATGTACTAGGAGCTTGACTCCAGTTGCTCCTCAGCCTTTTCCTGGGTGCATGTTGGAAAAGGGGCTGGAACTGTGAAGGGCTTGATTGTTCTTTGCCTTACAACTTGTGCCATTTATGTGCAGTTGTATAAAACAGAAGAAGCACTTACACCCACTTGACAAATGCTTGGCACGATGGTAAATGAGTGCAGGAGGAGCAAAGTGGTGGAGTAGCAGGTCCTGATTCGCACTCCTCCTGCAGGAGGGAGAAGCTGCCACAAGTGCAAGGGAGCTGCAGCTAGAGCTGGTGTCTTTTTCTGACATTCAGGCGAGGGGTAGAGTTTACACAAAGTTGCTGATGTGTACGTTGTGTCTCTTCGCAACGACAGTCATTGTTTCTTCACTTGACACATCAGGAAGTGCAGATTTGCTGAATTCGAGTAGATGTTGTGGGTCACCATGCTGAAAACACTCGGGAATGGACAGGACCTGTTCTGTCTTTACTCAGTTGAGGAGGACATGGGGCTTCTTGTCTGTGTTTAGTTGTGAGTTGTAGAACTGAGTTTGCTGTAGTGGTTGCAGCAGAATTTCAAACATTCCCACAGACAGGTACAAAGCTAATGGTATCAAAGCAAAGGGAATGTAGCCTGGAGGGCACTTTTTTCCCTTATATTTCATTTCCGTCTTACAGATGTTTCTACCGAGATTATAGATTTGTGCTTCTGTTGCTCTGAACTAAAACCTTTGTAAGCAGAATGGCCAAGCCTCACCCTGACAAGGTTATGTAAAAGGAAGTGGGCAGCACAAGCAGCTGGTTCAGGCAGTCACAAAGCTACGATCGAGTTCAAGCTCTTAATTCTACACAGCAGAACAATATACCAAGTTTATAGTTACTTTGCAAAGAGTTTTCCCACTGGAGAGTTGCCACACTTTGATTTTCTGCTGTAGACAATTGTAATGCAGTGACCACTTTTTCTCTAAACTGCTCTGGATTTTAAACACTTCTCTGTGCCTATTAGACAGGAACAGGCTCACAGTAGCACTTTTAAATTATTAAAATCATAATTCAGCTGTCAGAAAGGCACCGAATCTGGGCATGTGACAGCTGAAAGTCTGAATTTCTTCATTAAGTGCAAATGTAGAACATGTTTGTCATAGTCACCTAAAGATCTCTTATTCCTCCTTTTTAATATCTAAGCAAAATTTGCAAGTCTATGGCAAAAGATGTTCCTTACCCTGGGAAAGTCAGTGCTTGCTTAGGAATCAAAGCTGAGCTTTACATCCCTCACCCTGGGGCTTAGTTTTCTGTGTTCTGCTTGGTCTCTACTAGTCACTTCCCACCCTCATGTCCCCATTGTTATATCTGAGCAGCTTTGGAGGAACACCTGCCTTAGGTGGCTTCTTTTTGTGTCCTCTGCACAAGGGGGAAATGCATGAAAATACAGTTCTGTTTTGGAGTTTCTGCTTAATGGCGATCACACTCATCCTCTTCTACCTACGCACACCTGTGCCCATTCACACCTTGCTGTTATATCTTTGTGACAAGAGAGTTGGGGTCAAGGGAATGTTCAGTGTTGGTTGGGAACAAACCCAAAATGTGCAGAATGTGGAGTGCAGCTGAGTCTCTGCTTCCAATCAGGGCAATGATTTGGGTATCTTCGCTTTCCCTCCCTTTCTGAACGCATGGAGAGACAAACCAGAGTGCTCCCAAGGACTTTACAGTGTTCTCAATCTGTTGTAATCACAGAAATTAGAAATGAATGAGTGTTTCAAAGGAGTTGACATGGATTGAAGAAATTAGACATTTCAATATGGCTTTGTAAGAGTTCTTTGGGAAGGGACCTGTAAAATGCTGTCAATGTCTCAAAGCTTAAACTTCGGGGGATTACAGATTTGGGATTTTTGTTGCAGGATTTTCATTAAATTAGGTGTCTCTAGCAAATAGTCTATCTGCTGAATTTAGTGTCATATCACAGATTTACAAGAAACTCAGAAGCCTCAATAAGAGAAGACCTAAATGAGCCCTGTGCTCTCTGGCAACATCCATCTGCCCACGACCGCACTCGGCAGGTCCCTGTGCTCCCTTATCCAGGCACCCAAAGCCAAATACTCTGCCAAAACCTGTGCTAGAAAGGGAAGTTACAACTATAAGCCATAAAAACCTGATTCCTGCCACACCAGCTCTGCAAAGCCCCATGCAGAGCCCCTTGGAGCTGGTCAGGACGGTGGTGAGGTCCCAGCACTGGTGGAGCAATTGTTGTGCCACAGCTCTCACCCACAGCTTGGCATCATAGCACTGATATTCATGACCTCTAGAAGCAAAACTTTTGTCCTCAGGTCATTTTCACCTTGTGGGGTGAGTGGTTAACCCTCCTGGTGGAGTTCACCATGCACGGTTAACCCTCCTGGTCCCCCTACATTTCCCCAAGAATCCTCTTGGTTTTGACACACAAGCACTTTGAGACACTATTGCATATACATCTCTCTTCAGAAGTCATTTCAATGTTTGGAAGGATCTTGTTACTAATGAGAGTTCTGGCAATTCCTATCACTCATATGCTGCCAAAAATGCAGCCAAGGTCCCTAACGTGCTCCTAATCCATCAGACTCCGCTCACTTCGCTGCTTGGATTTCAGCAACGCTCACAGCTTTTATCAATATCCCAGATATTTTCTGCTCTGTTTGCCTTTAATAATTCAGCCAGCATTTAAAAGAAAACTTATAAAGCACAGTAGGGTTTAAGTTGAAATGAGATAGATATGTACATATTTTTTGTTTTCAAAGCTGAAACATTAAAATCTAGAGAGGTGAATATTTCCCTAACACTGGAATTCCATTGTTTTGACAGAGTGATTTGGGACATGCAGGATAACTTTTCCCATGTTATTAAGGCATTAAAATATTCATTCCATTTATAAAAAGTGGGAAGTTTGCTTACAACAAATGAACCAGGAGAGCAGTAGGAATCCATTAACCCTCCCACCGTACTGTACATCAGCTCCTGCTGTAGATTCCTAAGTATCTTTAAGATACAACTGAATTTCCAGGCTGACCCACAAATCAAAATGCATTTCTTCTTGAAGGTGAAGCAGAGCATCAATAAACAATTGCTGCTTTTGGTGGGGTTACTATGCAAATGGGTTTAGAGGAATCCAGGACGATTTGCAAGCTCCTTAGGTAGTTAACAACCCAAGGAGACAGGTACAACAGCTTTTCTGGCATGGGAAACAAAGCAAAGGAATTAAATTATACTGACCCTGCGTCTCTGATCTCTGCTGTGCTCACCAGCCCTGGTTTAACAGAGGCTGTTTTTAATTTAGCACGATCTAAATTTTGCTCAGGAGGTTTTCTAATGAAACCATTATTCTTGGGTGCATCTTAAATCAATCCAAATTACTGAAACAACTATTCAAAATTAATTCAAAATCAGCTTTCCAATTCATGCAGAAACACTTTGCTCAAGAGGCAACAGCTACATATCTTCAATCTTGCCCTTCTCTAAAGCACCAGTACAGTAAGCACTGGATTTACCAGGAACTTTGCTGTGTTTTGCAGGAGGTTTTGACCCTCAGGACCCTCCAACTCAGGAATGCAGGTGCTGCTGAAAGCAGAGGAGGAGCAGTGCAGGTCCCTTCCCAGCATTCATGTCCCTGTCCTGGTTCTTAGCTAACTTAATATGCAATAGCCACCAGGTTTACATCTATAAAGAAATGGTTTAATTGCAAAAAAATTTGATGACTTTGTCACCAGCATGTTGGTTTTCATAGGATCACAGAATGGGTTGGGTTGGAGGGACCTTAAAGCTCATCTCAGCCCACCCCCTGCCATGGGCAGGGACACCTTCCACTAGCCCAGGTTGCCCCAAGCCTCATCCAATATTCAGTTTTATTCACTTTTACAGAGTGCTGTGGCTGTGGCAGCCTCATGCTCCACTGCTGTGCATCTGCATGCGTCACAAACGCGGCAGCAGGACGAGGCTTCTCTCACTCTACCAAACCCCATGCCAGTTTTGCCCAGAGCACAGGTTTTTCTAAGCTTTTTATAGATGTTTTCATTTCACCTGACAACAGCAGTATGTTTCAGACTCCCTGGCAGTGTCTATGACCTGCAGCACAGGCATCAAATTGTAGCTGTGAAAACCCGAGTGTGATTTCTGCCTGCACCTCCCTGGGATGCGAAGAGGCTCCCAAGGGCTCTGCTGGGCATCACAGCTGTGCCCCTCACTGTGCCCCACACAGGGGTGGGCAATCCCACAATGGTTTGGGTTGGAAGGGGCCTTGAAGGTCTAGTTCCAACCCCCTGCCATGGGCAGGTTCACCTTCCACTAGCCCAGGTTACTCCAAGCCCCATCCAACCTGGTCTTGAAGACTTCCAGGGATGGAGCAGCCACAGCTTCTCTGGGCAACCTGTGCCAGTGCCTCAGCATTCTCATAGGGAAGAATTTCTTCCTAAAATCCAATCTAACCCTGTCCTCTGTCAATTTGAAGCCATTCCCCCTTGTCCTGTCACTCCATGCCCATGTAGAAAGTCCCTCTCCGGCTCCGGTAAAAAGTCCCTCTCCAGCTCCGGTGTATCCCCTTTTGGTAGTGGAAGGTGTTATAAAGAGGGAATATTCCTGGAGGGAATCATCACTGAGATCTTTTGCCCGTTTGTGTCAGGAAACCATCAGTACCACAGAGCAAGAAACAGAGGTTGATGATGGATTTTGTTCTGGTTTGAGCTTAGGAAGACATTGTATAGTTTTCTATTGCCTAATGAAGGCTGAGCTCCCACGGCTCAGCGCTCTCGGGGTGGTCCTAGGAGAATCTATCTCTGGCTGACTGTCTCCCTTACAATTTGCACAAACATAATGGTTTCCAGAACACTATCCCTCTCTCAGATTCAGCTGCACTGGTCAATGAGTTTGAAAGATACACATCAGTGCACTTGGACAACACAGTGCTAGCTGTATAATTCAGTTAAGGAACCAGGTTAACACTGGAGAGTCAATGAAACAGCCGTGCTGGCCTGGTTATGTCAACAGCCTGATCTGGAGCAAGAGCTGAAATTTCTTAGAGGTTTTATTAGCTGTGTAGAGAACAGGGATTTGAGGGTAGAATGTTTGGGTTTGTCTTGGCTGGTTCTGCTGTGGGTTGGAGAGAGCAGGAGCGAACGGATGCCCGGGCAACCTGTCTGAAAGAACCATCACTCTTCCTTTTGCTTATTTCTTGGGTTTTCTGTTTTATTGGTGTTCAGTCATGAGGGCTGCAATTTCAGCAGTGCAATAGCATGTGAAATCTTTGCTGCCAAACTGCTGACAGCTGGGCTAGCGTGAACGTGCTGAATCCTGACCACGTTTCAGCGAACGCTGCCAGGTACCGTGTGAACAGAGCTCGCTCTGCAGTCCTTTCTCCACAGCAAAACCACTCAAGCTGATAGTAACCTTCATTCACCCTCCTTCATGCAAACTAAGAGGAGTTTGCAAAGTAAGGAAAATAATAAATCATCTCTGGAGCTCTGCCATTCCAGGCTCCTCCGGAAAGAGAGCTGTTTGGCCCAGGAATCGCACTGCGCGTGGCAGGACTTTGGTAACTGCCATTAAACTGAAGCAGGGAAAAAATTGCTGGGGTAGAAACATTGCTTTGCATATTTAACATCGTGGATAGAAAGATGGATGAGGTGTGGGATGTGTCCTTTGTAAAGCAAGGCAAGGGAATTTCAGCACTCTCACTATTCCCCACGCAGGCAACAATTCTTACGTCCACGGGCCAAAGAAGTGCTTGAATTTAATACACAGCAAGTCCAATCAAACAATGAATTGATGGAGCTACATGAAGAAACCATTTCCTTGAGCTTTCATTCTCTTGACTTCAGCTTCAGCTTATTCAAAATGTGTATCAATTTTCCTCTCCTAATGGATTTCCAGATATTGTGTGCAAAATGTCTTTGTAGCAGAAACTACAGCTGGAACCTTTTCCCTTCGCTATCTTGATATAAATCTGAGGCAACCATCTCATTTTTCAGCTATTTGTATTCACCAGAACCCCATATGTATTAAAATACCTTTATTCATTCTCAGAGCAAGTGGAATTCACTAGATTTTTATTTTTTTTTCCCCTCTCTTAAAAAAAAATTCCCATCTTTAGGCTTGTGGTGGCTTTGGCTATTTGTAACGATTGCACGTATGTGCAAACACACCATTTTTAACGTGCAAGACAAAATAACTTGCCTTGAGGGTAACTCGTTGTGTGAGAAGTGAAGTATTTTGAATAAGGCCAAGAAATGGTGCTGACTAAAATCGTAACGTGACTGCTAAATTTACCAGTGGAAGCCTTGGCAGAGATGCATCTATAGCAACTGATTTACAGATTTTTATTTTTTTTTCTGAGCTCCTCTTTCTTTTTTTTTTCCTCCCCCCCCCCCTTTTTCTTCCTAGCCTGCATCACAGTAAGTGCATGAGAAACACAGATTAAAGATAACATTGTATTTTCGCTGGAGATGAAGGGAAGTGATTGGCATTGCTGACTGGATCTGAGCTATTTTTAGTCTCATAAAATGATAATTTCATAACAGCTGACCCAGTAAAGTAATCAGTTTACAGACATCAGCTGAAAATAAGGGGACAGAGTAGCCCAGAAAACAAGGGGACAGGTTAGCCACTGTTAGGTTAGTCGGGGAGAGAGGGGAAGAGAAGTTAAAGGCCCTGCAACAAATTAGCCAAAACTAATTACGTCTCTTAGCTGATTACAGCTCTGTGAATTACAGCTCCCTGTGAATAGGGAGAGGAGCACAAGGAGCTGCTGAATGGCCTGAGTGTCTCCAGCCCCTCTGGCCAGAGCTAGAGGGGAAGAGAAGTTAAAGGCCCTGCAACAAATTAGCCAAAACTAATTACGTCTCTTAGCTGATTACAGCTCTGTGAATTACAGCTCCCTGTGAATAGGGAGAGGAGCACAAGGAGCTGCTGAATGGCCTGAGTGTCTCCAGCCCCTCTGGCCAGAGCTGCATCCTGCCAACACTCCTCCCCATCCCCCTCCCCCTCCCCATGCCGATCCTCATCCTCACAGTGACATCTGCGTATCATCCTCACCCAGACCTGCTCACTTGGCACAGACATAGCACCCAACATGAAATCAAACTCCCACCCCATTTTAATGCCAGAAATATAATATGAGACCTTTTTCTTGCAGTTTCTTAGTGAATCTGTGCATTCAAGAGCATTTATTGACAGGGTAAGGGGGAATGGCTTTAAAATGCAAGAGAACAGAGATTAGATATTGGGAAGAAATTCTTCTCTGTGAGGGTGCTGAGACACTGGCACAGGTTGCCCAGAGAAGCTGTGGCTTGCTCAACGCTCGACATGACCTGGGAACTCACAGCCCAGAAAGCCAACTGTGTGCTGGGCTGCTCACCATGAGAGCATGGGGAGACACTGGCACAGGTTGCCCAGAGAAGCTGAGGATTCTCCAACCCTGGAATTGTTCAAGGTCAGGTTGGATGGGGCTTGGAGCAACCTGGGCTGGTGGAAGATATCCCTACCCATGTGACCAAATCCATCTTATTTCCAGTCTGCGTCCCAAGCACTGTAATCACCTCAATAAGGAAAAAAATAAAAACCCACAGAAAATAAACAGAGAAACTTTCCCTCAGCACCAACCTCCTTCTTCCCTGCCACCCATCACACTCACACCTCGGGTACCACAGCACCCAGTGAACATCAACCCTGTGCCCAATGTGATATCTGGGGGTTTGGTGGAAGTGATGCACTATCTGCATTTAACACAGTCTGTATCTTCCTGCCCTTCACTCCAGCCCGTGCTGAGCACACAGGGATGGAGCTGCCACACTTTGTTACCAGAGGATGCAGCAGCTTTATTTATTTTTAATACAGCACAAGCCTCAGCAACGACAATATCTGACCAAGCAGCTGCTTTTGGCAAAGTGCAGTCAGAGGACCCATGGGTCATCTTCAGCCACCTCACCAAGGGGTGCTGGCAGTGATATCCCTCAGTCCTGAGCATCACAGCTCAAGTTGAAGAAGAAAAGAGCTGCAGTTTGGTCATTTACCCACTGCCTCCCACTCCTGCTGCTTCACCACCCAGCACAGGCGTTTTGGGGTTTTTTCCTGTCAAATTCCACCACATCCACTGTGAATTTGTTAATATTTTCCTTCAGTGCAGCAGAGTGCTGGGTGTTTTTCCTGCAGACCACAAGACAGGCAGGGTTCAAGTAAGCTCTGCCTTCTCCTGGACAGGCAATGCCTGCAGAAACAGATTGTGCCTAGTTAACTATTTACCACTGCTACACATTAGAGCACATTCAAGGGCTGTAATTCACCTCTTAAAGTTACAACTAAGTGTGGAAGAGTTATTTTAAAATCAATATCTAACAGAATGCCATTGTTCCAACATTAAAACCTGCTGGGAAATTACTGGGAGGCATGTGGCAAGTCAAATCACTGCCTGCCAGAGGAGGAAACAATTCATTACTCCTTTAAAAGGTGCAAGGCTTTACTGGCTTTTCATTCTGCTTTTGCAGCCTCAGAAATGATGTTGGAGCATCTGGCTCTTTCTTCCCTTCATTCCTTCATGATTTCATTCTTTTGTTCTGCCTCTCTATAAGACTTTTCTCTGACTTCCCACACGAGGCCGTGAGGGGTTTGGGGCTAGGGACGAGAGCCACGATGGCATTGTCCCTGCTGTCACTCCTGATGCAGAGGGACAACTCTGTGTAAGGCTTCTCTCTCACCTATAAAAGCCTCTGCAAGGAACAACAACAACAACAACAAACCCAAATGGGCAGCCACTCAAAGCCATTTTCCAAGCAGGCTCTTCCCTGCTCGGGTTCCGGAGAGCCGTCGAGCGCATCGCCTGGGGATGCTGCTGCTTTCATCTTGGCCTGCCATCTGCAGCAAAATTAAAACCCAGATCAGCTTTAGCTTTTTGCCTTCAGGACTCAGGGAAATTTGGCTGATGTACATCCCCCAGAAAGCCCTTGAGAAGGATTGTTTGCCTCTAAAAGGAATAGTCCTACGGAACCAGGTTAGGAGGCCTCGAAACCTGAGCTTAAACAGGGTCTCGGTGGATCTGGGCTGTGGATCCTCCTAATAAAAAGGTCAAATAATTCAAGTGATAAGTCTTAAACACATGGAGGGAAGCAGCTGCTGGTGGTGAAAATGCACCACACGTTGGGGTTTGTTGAATGCTCCTATGGCAGCAGTAACTCCTCAGCAGCACCAAACCTCCCCAGCCCTCCTCACATCTGCTGGGTTCACTCCAAACAGCACATCCCCAGCACTGTGGAGCACTCTGAGCTTTTTATTACGGCCGATTATTTTTCACATGCTTATTGCTTTGTTTTTTCTGTGCTCGTGACTCCCCTTTGCCATCTCAAAGTCACAAACTGCTGCTTGGAGACACAGGGTTTCACATCAGATGTGCAAACAGCAGATGATAAAACCTTGAGTCACTTTTCTGCCTTTAATATGTAAATGTGCAGCCTCGATAACGAGATTTCACCCCACAACCAGACAGCCCCTTTGTTTTCATCTTTACTAAGGAAACACTTCTTACTACTATTTAATTCTGCTTATTTTCTCACTTGGTTAGAATCACAGAATGGTTTGGGTTTGAGGGACCTTAAAGCTCATCTCATTCTGTCCCCTGCCATGGGCAGGGACATCTCCCACTAGCCCAGGTTGCTCCAAGCCCTGTCCAACTCATCCTTGAACACTTCCAGGAACAGAGCCACAATCCTCAATTCCATGTCTGTAGCTCCACGTGCACTTTTGGGGTGTAATTTGGAGACAACAATGTGCAGACTTTATATTTGCACGATCTGAAGCACAAGGGATCCATCCT
>NW_008668637.1:16018-20797 GCF_000695815.1 Acanthisitta chloris
AATAGCACTGTATTTTTCAATGGAAAAAGCTAATGCAAGCCAGATCTTCTCACAACCTAATGCTGGGCACAAGTAAGCTGTCTTCAAAAGGAAAGCTAAAGGGAGAGAAAGCTGCTCTGAGCTGCTTTCCCCCTAGAGTCCATCTCCTTTGGTGTCTTAGTTGGGATCAGGAACATTCTGTGAAAGCAAACTCTGTCATCCTGTCCCTGCTGCAGTTTGGCTCATGGTGCAAAGAGGCTGCAGAGCATCAGGCTGCATTCCTTCTGGGTGAGGTACCACTGGAGGATGCACTCCAGGAATGCTCCTAATGTGCTTTTACTGCTAATGAGCATTCAATCCACTGACCAGGTTAGGTGTAGTCTGAAATGAATCCTCCCAAGGTGTGGCCAGTGGGAATACCTGATGCTCTGCCCCAGCTCAGATCCTGCTGAGCCACACAACCCAGTGCAGATATAAACTTATCCTTGCCCTGTGATTGATTTCAAAGCTCATTCTCACTTATAATTCAGTGGTTTTTTGAGGTTTACACTATCTATTGCTCTTTGTCATCAATATTAAACTGCAAAAAGCTCCAATTGCCTGTTTCTTCCTCTTCTGAGGGAAGATGGGAACAGGCTCTGACACCTCCCGTTACTCCACTGCATGAGAGCCTTTTCCTAGTAATCAGTGCCTGAAATGAGTAGAAACAGGACTTAAATTTACCACTCTGAGCATGAATCAATGAAGCATTATTGCCAACACACATTCTTCACTGTCACACATCTCAGCCATGCTGTTGGTTCAGGAAGATTTAAACCCCTTCTCCCCCCCAGCTCTGCACCTGAGATATCCCTTTTTATCCACCTCACTCTGGAATCTCTGCATAATTAACCAAAATATGAAAATTCCCAGCTTCTGCCATGCCTGTGTGTGCTTTAAAACTTCCCACAAGACCACTAGAGATTGTGTGCAGATGGGCAATCACGGTCAGCTCACAGGAGGCAATCACAACTTTTACTTGGTGCCTCTTTCGTTTTCCTGCCTACTTACATCTGCCTAACCGTCTGTTCATCAATCCAGGGAGCATCCATCACGGAATAGGATGAGTCCTACTGAGTCAGACACTCTGCTTCAGTTCATGAAATGAGCTGGCATGATATTCTAGCCTTGGCACACTCGATGCAAAAAGACTTCAGCCCCTTTAGATGTTTTTTTCTGCTACGGAGGAATAGCAAAGCAGATTAAATAATAGAAACAGCCATTCAGCAAAACAGCTGTTGAATGAAAACATGTGAAATAGATGAAATTAGGTAAAAGTCATCTCTCTTGCTAAGGGTCAGAGCAAGTAGTAAGCTGGGCTGAAGGGATACAAGATTTTGGGCTGCAGAGGGCTGAGCAGGATGAATTCCATCACTAATGAGCTTAGTGAATAAGCTCATTACCTAATGAGCTCTATTGAACAAGCTTGAATTCCTGCCTAGGGAAAGCCTTTGGAATAGATCAAACATAGGTAAACAGCTCCATCAGTTTACACACAGAAGAGACATCTGTAGCTCAAGAGCAAAGTCACGGTCATTGGCAGATCCTTTCCTGAAGGTGTAGATGTCAGGATGGATCAGAAAAGCAGCAAAGAGCAGAGGCTCTTTTCCAGCTTTGTCCTTTCTTTACAAATTCTGATACAAACGAGGATGCACCAACATGACTTGTTAGCACACACATGTCCTGATAACTTTCCTTCACCATTAACATCAGACTGTGCTACCCTCCACCTAAGACACCTCAGAGCTGGGCTAGGAAACCTCCTGGGGCCCTTTTTGACCAAAATTATCCTACAATTGTATCACAAATGCTCCTGAACTACCTCATCTCTGTGAATCTCTGTCTGAAACCCCAACCTTGCTTTGGTGCCTGGGAAGATATTTCAGAGCAGGTGCCAATTTAGAGGGTTTGCCAAATGGCCCAAAGGAAATCTCACACCCACACTGTTTTGTGGACAATTTATTACCCAGAAAGGTAGGAATCTTGGAGTATCTAGTCCAGAAGGAAAGGTCCATCACGCTGTTGTACCCACATGCTGTTTAACCTAGTTTTCCATTCTCTTGGCTTGGAAGTGAAAGGAGAAAATGAGATTTCAGAAGAGAAGAACAGATCTACAGATGAAATCTTAATTTTGACTTCAGCATAGTCAAGTTTGCATCTATATTTACCATTTTTTCTTTGTTTTACCACAGACACTAAAGTATGGCTGAAACTATTCAGGTCCTATTGTTGTGCCACTGTCCATCATTTGTCAGCATCTGAGCAGAGCTAAAAATGTTTCAAGAAGAAAAGGGAAGGAGAAATTTGAACTTTACAGTAAAATATAACAGGTGGGAGGTAAGGATTTGGTGGTGAGACTCTGGCACAGGTTGCCCAGGGATGTGGTGGCTGCTCCATCCCTGGTGGTGTTCCTTCCAGGCTGGATGAGCCTTGAGCAACCTGATCTAGTGAGGAGCTGTCCCTGCCCAGGGCAGGGGTTGGGACTGGATGATCTGTAAGGTCCATTCCAACCCTTAAATTCTATGATTTTTAGGAGAAAATAAGCGTTCATCCTTTAAATATACATAGATTCAAACCCATGCACACATGGCCCCCAGTGCACAGCTCAGGGTAAACAAACACACACGCAGCTCCCTCGTATGTGTCAGGATATATTCACATGATTGCAGCAGGAGAGTCTGGCACCAAATGTACTGTGAACTGAAAATGAATTGCAGCAGCTTTTATGATTCATTTTTTGTCAGAAACAAAGGCTGGAGCTGCCTCGTTAGCCATGTCCAGGGGTGTTCATCAGCTGCTGTAGGATGTAAAAGCCTCTACCCATCTCCAGGTTGGTTTACTGGCAGCTTGGACATCCCTTTGCAATTTCATCTGTGGACATAATTTTTAATGGTCCTGCCCACTCTGCTCACAATGTGCATGGGGAGTAACTCCATTGCAGTCAGTGAGTCACACCAGTGAAAAACAAGTGGTGCTGGCAGCTAAACTGGGATCTCTGCGTTGGAATGGGTCAGGATGGGGTTTGGGAGATAGGTTTTATGGGCAAATCGTTATGGCAAGAGATGTCTCCTGGTGTCAGGTCCTTGACAGAGCCCCATCTCATCATTCCTCTGTGCCAGTGCTTCCCTTGGAGCTCTGGGAAGAGCACTGATCTCCAGCTCCCTGTATCAGCCACACTCTAGTTAAGGCACTTAAGAAGACTGTTGGATAGAATTTATGTGCCATTAATAACTGCTTCTCTGGCAATCTCCAAACAGAGTGGGCAGACAGCACATCCACTACCTATAGCACTTGACTATACAATAAATTAAATCCACCCATTAAATCATCACTAACTGGGAGAAAGGGCATTTAGCTGCACATCCGTGCATGCCAAGAGCTTTGTCTGCAAGGTGAAATACACAGGATGAAAACAATTGGTGACTAAAAGCAAGTCAGACAAGGATTTTATGGCATCGTAGAACTTCCTGAGCTGGAAGAAACTCACAAGGATCATCGAGTCCAACTCCTGGCCCTGCACAGGACAACCCCAAGAATCCCCCCATGTGTGGTTTGTGGGATGTTGTAGGGAATAATATAATAATGCAAACTGAGTTCATCCTGTGGGCAGAGGCTGCACAGGCAAGGAGCAAGTGAAAGCAGCAGTGTGCAGACAGACACACAGACACTGCACAGCACCTTTGCTGAGCTTGGTTTGCAGCATCAGACAGCGTAACACAAATAAATGCAGACAGTGCTAGAGCAGCCCAGGAAGGAGCAGGAGTTATCTGGCAGTGCTAGTGGAGCATCTCCAAGAAGCAGTGGGCAGAAAGCTTCACTTTACCTTGATGTGTCCCACTTGATTGATTACTCTCCCACTTGTTCTTTCAGCTCATTGCTGGATTGCATGGAAAGATCCACCTCTTTCTCTCTAAAGGTTGGCATCACATTTTACAGAGGATACCATAAAACATGTTGTAGAAGTAGGATGTCTTGTGTCCTGCATTTCTGGTCAATGTTTCTCCCTCATAACCTGTCACAGTGGCTTAGCATAATGGGCTTCTGATCTGACTGCCAAGGGACAAGGTGAAAGGGTTTTTAGACAGCTGTGACCATTTCCCTCATCCAGTCCTATCACTGGGAACGATACAAACACAACTACAACAGCAGCTTGGCTTCTGTGTAAGCTCTTCCTGTGAATCAGGACACAAAAAGCTCCATGTGGGCAAGACAAAGTGATGATGACTTTGTGCTTTCCATAGCAACCTTCAGCAGGGATTTGGGAAGGACCTGGTGAACATTCAGGGAGAAATCCTTCCCTGTGAGGGTGCTGAGACACTGGCACAGGTTGCCCAGAGAAGCTGTGACTGCTCCATGCCTGAGAGTGCTCCAGGTTGGATGGGGTTTGGAGCAATCTGGGCTAGGGGTCTGTGATTCTATGATCCTGCCAAGAACACCAGCATGGAATTTGTTTGCTTAGGTGTGTAGTGACAGGATAAGGGGGAATGGCTTTAGACTGCCAGAGGACATGTTAGATGGGATATTGGGAAGGAATTAGAAGCTGTGACTGCTCCATGCCTGAGAGTGCTCCAGGTTGGATGGGGTTTGGAGCAATCTGGGCTAGGGGTCTGTGATTCTATGATCCTGCCAAGAACACCAGCATGGAATTTGTTTGCTTAGGTGTGTAGTGACAGGATAAGGGGGAATGGCTTTAGACTGCCAGAGGACATGTTAGATGGGATATTGGGAAGGAATTCTTCCCTGTGAGGGTGGTGTGGTAAG